>NW_009929893.1:3265-30106 GCF_000696875.1 Nestor notabilis | reverse complement strand
CTGCTGAACAACAAATGACACAAGGACTACATGTTTTGCAACAGGGTAAGCAAAGAGGTGTCAGAAATGCTGAGGAATTCATGCTCATGGAAGGCAATGGTGAGATAGAAATTCCAGTGCTCTCACCTTCAGAAAATGAGGGGCCAGTTCCTGGCCGTGATGTTTGATAAATCAACTCATGTCTTTTTCTGCCTTGGCCACCCATATGATGGCTTAAGCCAAATAGCAATTTTGTATCATTGAGAGGCATGTTAAAGAAAGGAATCATTAATTTTAAAGTCAAATAGTCATATTAATAAGTATCAGTTACTATATGTTGCTATACAATAATATAGTTGTTATAAACTATAGTTTTATCTATCTTGCAGATAAAACAGTACATTTGGAAAGCAGGTCTTCAACTACGAAAACTACACTAATAAAAGGTATTCCCCTTCCTGCGTAAGCTACAATGTTACAAGGCATTTACCACCCACATAACTGTGGCCACATTCAGTAGGATCTGTTTCTTTTTCTACTGGCTCACTGGTGTGAACACGGTATGACTTCAGAGCACAGAAAGGACCAGCAATAAAAAACTGTTCTTCAGCTGTTAAACCCACACACCATTTTGCTGGGCCTGAGAAGAGGATGGACAAGTAGCAGGAGAGTTAATGTCAGGAAATAATAATAACACTAATACTTCACTAATTACTCTTTTCCTCTGCACTCGATCAAAAGTGAGATTAGGACTTCAGCTAACCAAAAAATAAACCCCCAGAATTTATGTTAAGAATAAGAGGATACATCTGTTTCCTGTCTTAGCCAGATCTACTCACCCTTGTCATCAGAATAGCTGCACTGAGATGCAAAGTTCTGAAGATTAAAGCTGAGGGTCACTATTTTTACCCAGAAGAGCTCAAGAATATGCGTAAATGTAGTTCATTATGTCATCTCTGCCTGTGACAATGCAGAAGTACTGCCAAATGGGGAAACTCCTAATTGTCTAAAGCTCATCTGAGTGAATGCAAGTGAGAGATTAAGGAAATATCTGGCCCAAAAGTGAGTTTTACTCCATTACTGGAAGCCAAAAAGACAAGCTTACTATGGATTCAACTAAGCACAGCACTGACATTTGGCTTAGGCAGGACTTCACCAGTATGTCCAATGTGTCTCAGTTCCTACAGTGGAAAGTCCTTTCTGTATTTTAGAGCTGAGAAAGAGATATTTGGAAAATGGAGTCCTTCAGTGAGTTTTTCTTTTACATACCTCCATTCTTGGCCTGTTGGCAGGATTTTTTAAAAGATGAAATTTGCTACAAAAACTATCAGAGTTGGAATACCTGGTCAAACTGACAACTGACTACCATCTGTTCACTGGTTACTCATGAGTGGTTGGAGTCCCCTTTGTGCTAAGCACTGCATGTATGCATAGCAAATGAGAAAGTGCATGCCCCAAATAGCTCAGAACAGACAGAGAAAAGATTTGCCCAAGACTGCAAGACGTACATAGCAGAGCTGGTTCCCTCATTTCAAATCCAATTCCAACTAATCTTTCTTTCTGAAATGGATTGGAAACTATCCTATGCCTGTAACGAAAAAAGGTCAATACCACTAATACACATAGGAGTTCAGTAGTCTGTGGCTAAACACAGGAGGATGTACAGATGCTGTGAATGGAAAGGATAAATTATTATTTAAATTGAATGAAGGTGGAGATTTTGCTACAGCCTTCAGAGTGACAGCAACAGAAGTAATCACTTTGTTTCACAGACTTCTCTCCCTGTGAAGCCTCCTGTCCTAGAGAAAGTAATGGTTTCATTTTTGCCATCCTTTTTCTCTCTTCCCTAATATAAACCCCAACTTACTGTCCTTCTAGAAACCTTCTATTTTCAAAATGCCTGAGCCAAGTTTCTACAGATCTGAAATTTACAAAAGAAAAATACCTTTAGAACCCTTTTTAGTTGTCTTGTTTGTCTTTTTGTGCCCAGTATCTCAAGACATGGTTGGGAGATCTCAGCAGAGAGGCAGAAAGGAAGAAAAGATCCCTGCTCAGATAAACAGCCTGTTCCTGCTCTTCACTGATCCCTTATCCAGAAGATCTGCTAACATCACAGAATCTATGTTGTAGAAGATTTTCATGACATCTTAAAATCATAGAATCATAGAATGGTTACGGTTGAAAAGGACCTTAAGACCATCCATGGGCAGGGACGCCTCACACTAGACCATGTCGCCCAAGGCTTTTCCCAACCTGGCCTTGAACACTGCCAGGGATGGAGCATTTACCACTTTTTTGGGCAAGCTGCTCCAGTGTCTCACCAGCCTCACAGTAAAGAACTTCTTCCTTATGCCTAACCTGAACTTCCCCTGTTTAAATCCATTACCCCTTGTCCTATAGCTACAATCTTGAACCATTAACCTGCAGCACCTGGTGTTACTGCACTCCTGACCCAGGCATTCAGCTAGATGGAACATATCCCAGCCCAAGTATATGCCTGAATTACTGGTGTATTGGAGCCTTAGAACCAGGGAGGTGAAGAAGGCCAGAGAAGCAACATGTGGAAGTTGCACATATTCATGAAGCATTTCCTTCTGTAGCAAGAAAACAGCAAAACCTGTCATGTGCCTAAGGAGACAGGTCTGTGTTTGTCCTACTTACCTGCAATGAGGTCTGCTTCTCAAAGTCCCCCCATACAGGAACATAGAGGAGGTCAAAGTTACTACTGCAGGCCAGGGGCCATGGTGATGACCATGCAGCTGTTCTATGCTATGTCTGCAATAATATATCACCACCAATTCTGAGCCCAGAAGATCCTCACACAGCGTTCTTTTACCATAGCTTTGCAAGGAATTAGTTTTTGGACCAAAAGACACTTAATTATAATGTAAATGGAGAACTATGGGAGATGATGCCTAGGTTTTTGACAGCATGATTCACAGTGGTTACTTTTGTCCTTTTAATGAAAGCGATGTAATTAAGGAAAGCACAGTCAGGTAGAGTTTGCCTTGCAGAAGGAGAAAGAACTACAGTCACTGAAGCACATAAGAGAGTGATGGAAAATCAGCACTCCTCCACAGTTCATGCAAAGAACCACTTACAGTGCCAGCTTTGAACTATTCCACAGTGTATTTTGAATAACACATTACTTATATGCCTGGAATAAAACAGGAATCTTAACACTACATGGATTTGACTTTGTGTTTAACTCATAAGTATTCTTAATCAAACAAATGCATCCAGATTAAGATTTTTTTTTTTTTTAGGATTTTTTTTTTTTTAAGTCTCAAATTTCAACTGTAAGGGAAGGTATTATATGTGCAGTTTCTAATGTTACTGCTTAGCCTGCAATGAGATTATGTTATTGTTAAACTGAAGGAATTCCTGTTCCATGGTGTTGTTTTTGGCTGATCCAGTATTGTGGGTTAACTTCATATGATGTATTTTCTTCAGAACAAATTTCCTTCAATTCATCAGCAGAGGTTCAAGCTGCTCTGCTAAGTGTTCATGACATTTTTTTGGAAGTAGCTGTGAACATGCCAATGAAAAGTTAACAGATTGTCAGGAACACTCCCTTGGGAATGACGTTTCTAATTTTCTTTATTCTTTATCTTTTGTTTATCCTCTTTTCCCTTTCAAGACTGTATCTTTCTAGCCCAGCAAAACTGTTGTGTGGAGCTGTCTACTTATGACACAATCCTGGAGAGCTGCAGAAGAACCCAGATCAGGGAAGAACAATCTTCTGCTAGAATGGAGGCCTGGAGCAACAAAGATTCAAGAGCAAACCCACAGTTAGTGGTTGCTGTAGACTCTGTTCCTGGCTTTCTCTTCCTCATTGGATAACTACTGCTGATTGATTACGGTCAGGTATTTCAGACCCAGCCATAAACATCAAAAGGTTATCAGTGATGCGATTGGTGCAGAAGCACCAACAGGTCACCTGTGGAATTGTCTCTAAACAAAAACATTTTCCTATGCTTCACACAGGACAGAAGCAGCCAACACACAGAGTAAAACTGGAATGAACTCTCTGACACAGTCATGTGGATCATGACAACAGTATACCATCAAGTCTTTAGTCAGTGGGAAGGGGCATGTGATTGTAACATAGCTAAGTCATCAGTCTTGGTAATTACAGGTAAGAAAACAGTATACTCAGCCAAGTAGTGGAGAAAGATGGATTAAAATAATATGATGTCAGTAAAGACAGGTAAGGACAAATTCTTTTGCTTTCAAGCAAAAGAACACTTGTTATTTATTTTCCTCTGAAGTTCTTTATATTTTATAGAAACAGACCATTTTGAAAAATTCTCATTAGCTCAATATATATGCCTGTCCAAGCCTCCTTAAATCCATTGAGAAGCAGAGAGGACTATTAAGAAGGTAAAAACAATAGAAACAATTAATGAATGACCCTTGTCATGTAGCCCTGTTCAAACATACACTTTCCTCAACAAGTGCAGTAAACTGCAGCTTTGAATCGGATACAGAAAGAAATATCCCCCCCAAAAAAGTTAGATTTAGCTCAGCCGTGAAAGCTGCTCTTTTAATGTGGCAACAACAGGAATACAAGAGCTTCACATTCCCCTTTTATATGTTTAACCTTTGACTAAAAGATTAAACACTTTCCTCACAACTGACTCACATCAGGAAATGCAAGAACTGTACTCTCCAGATGAAGCCTGGCTAGCTGCAAAATGCAACGTCAGCGTCTGAAGTGGAGTAAAACAAGGATTCCTTGTGCAGTTCATAGCACTGCTACAGGGGCAGGAAGTGGGTCAGCAAAAGGATCTTTTCCAGACAGGAGAAAGCTAAAATGGTGATGGGAACAATAAGGAAGTTCAGCGCAGGGGGAGAATTGGCTCTAATTTGAAACATCTCACTAAGATCTATTTTAAATGCATTAATGTATTAAAACTCCTCTAGCAAAGTAGCAGGAAAGTTTACAAAATATTAAATGGAATATCCATGAAAGCTTTTTGTTTTTTCCGTTCTTTGCCTTACAGATATTTTAGGGCCAGATACTCATCTGAGGTCAATGTGCCAAACTCTCTTCACTTGGCTGATGAATGTGAGCTCATGTTTGGCTGGATGTGTTGGTTTATTCATCTGAAGACTGGTGGCCAAACTCCTGAACCATAGCAGCTCCAAGCAAAGTCAATCAAATCTGAAAGTACTTAGTGATTCTGAAATTCTGGTCTGGGGACCAGACAGTGCCACTGATTCTGACTTAGTGCCTTAATTGCCTAGAGATATACTTAAGATTAAACACAGGTCCTGTGAGGCAGGGCAGAGTTCTTGCAGAGTGATGAGGAATGAAGGCTGTAGGAAACAAGTAAGTGCTGAGCACTGACCTCTACCCAGGATAAAACATAAAGAAACGAGCAGAGGTGAGTCTAAGGGTGACCCCCCCCCCCCCCCCCAGCTTAGTATTTGGAGGCCCCCCCCCCCCCCCCCCCCCAGCTTAGTATTTGGAGGGGACCACCTATGCAAATAAGAGTGAGCCCACAGGGCCCATCATAGGAAGACCCAGGAGTGCAGTTCCTCTACCCAGAGTATGCTGGGCAATAGGAAGAGAAATCACTATGAACATGGCAATCAACATCTGGAAGTAAGGCCTTTCTGCATCCATGGCCCGACCATAGCTGATATGACAGCTAAGCAACAGAGATCCTGAGGAGGTCTTGGTGGGCATAGATGGTGCTACTCCCTTTCCCCATGGCATACTCTGGGAAGTACAGGAAAATGCAGGATGTGAAGAACTAAGCACTTTTTTCAGGAGCAGATCCTCCCTGAGGTGACCCCTAAGCACTGAACTTACCATCTGCCCCAACTTAGTCCCTCCCTTCCAGACCCCAGTGCTTTGATCAGCCTTCTTCCTTCTACATTTTGATTTGACTTTGAGACATTCTTCTCTGGGATGAGAAAGCCCACTAGAAAAAATCATAGGCTCTAGGACTTCTTTCTCTTCCAGGCTTCCTAGCTGCTGCATCTTCCCCTCCTGCTACCAACCAAGCCACACCTTTGTTCTGCTCATCCCTCTCATGACATCATATGGCCTCATGCTTTTGGTGGTGGCAGCAGGAAAAAAGACACAGGAGCATTCTCTTGCCTGAAGCATGCATTTTAGGGTAGAAGGGTGAGCTGGCACCTCTGCTTGGCCCAGGACACAAAAGCTCTTGCAAACCACAGCACAGCGTAAGGAGCTTAGGAAATGGTTGTGGCGAAGTTCCCGGTTCCCTTCTGCACAGTAAGGCAATTGTGAAACTCTGTAGCACAGAACAGCATGGGATGGTGTCCGGGTGTTGTCCAGGAGTATTCCTTTCAAGACAATGTGCAGAGAGGATGTGAGGAAGAGGCTGTTCCGGGACATTCTTGATTGAGAGGGAACAGAGCTGCCTGTCACAGCAGCACAAACCCCTTCAGATGAGTTTGTGTGGATGCAGGCTTTGCAGCACATTAGGGCATAGAAATCGAGACTTTTCCGTATTAAGCCTGGAATAAAGTGATCCTAAACCATGAAATAAAATTATAGAATAAAATCAGATCTGTAGGTGTGATCTGTCCAGCATATATAGAATGACAACGCTTTACTACCTGCTGTCCTGAAGGTCTATCTTCTGCTTCCTTCATTGTATGTGCAGTATAGCAAAGGGTAAACCTGAGCTCTGGAACCTTGGGGGACTTCTCCCATGATCAAGAACAAATTCATTTTAAGGGAAGTAGACATTGGCCCTTAATTAGTAATTCAATTTCCCTCCAACACCAAAGCAAAATAAGAAGAAACCCTTCTGCATTTGAAGAGTACTCAAAAAAAAAATCAAGAGTTTTCTTGGACACTGGGATGTATAAAGAGGGTGAAGAGATACTGCCAATGCGCTGATCTCTAGCACATGTTGCACTGCACAGTGCTAGCAGGGGATGCAGCCGCCACCTCAGTGTCTTCCCCAGGAGACGCACCCCTGAAGTAAACTATGGGGTTATACCAGGTTTACAAACGGCAGGGAGGACTTTGGCAATCAGCAGATTCCAAAACCATCAGACACACAGGCTCCAGAATTTTGGTATCAACCGTGGCCATCCTGCCCCTCTCACAAGAAACCTCTCAAGCCAATATTTTAGATCAAACCCACAGCATTTGCTATAGAAACACTGCATTTTCTGCAGCTTGGTATGTGATGCTAACAGGCACCAGGTGGCGATGTAATTTCAAGATCAGTAGTGGTATCACAAAATCAGGTAGTAGAAGTGTTAGAATTATTTTCTAGACACTTTCATATACCACTATTGATCCAAAATGAAAATTGTATCACACTCTAGCATGTCAAATCTGACATACACTGACTTTCTGAGCCTCTGTAACAGGATATATTTGACTAAAAGACTAAAAAGAAGGTTACCTCAATGTGGAATGATTCAGGAGTTTTTGCAACAGATCCTGAGTGAGTATGCTCATATTTTTGTGTATGCGTGTGCGTTTCAAAAAGCAGGAATAACTTGTGAATGGGCAGATTGAAGTCCTGCCCTGCTCATGGAAATGGCAGACACTGCATCACTATACTTTGCAATGACTCTCCACTGGGGGAAAAGGGGGGAAAAAAAGAAGTGGGCAGAATAGGCATGTAAAGGCTGACTCAGTGAACAAATGTTCGCTCAGTGGAACAAACAGAAGAAAGTAATAAGACATTAATGAACATCCCAGCTTGCTGACTGGAATAGCTGGCATCAAGTGCTCAGACCTGTAGCACTAACGGGCTCCCTGATTCAGGATCAGGAGCAAACAAACCTCAGGCCTGTTTTTCCTCTCATCAGGAGTAGCACATTAAAGTCAGCAGAGCTATTCTGACATACATTCCTGTATCTGGATGCCAGATGGGAAATAAGTAACACATTTTTAAGAGTGAGAGTGACTAACCATTGGAACAGACTAGCAGGGGAAGCAGCAGATTCTCTGTTTTCTGAGCCCAAACTGGATGTCTGCCTTGTGCAGGCTGTGTTTTAGTGAGACACACAAGCTCTCTACAAGGACAGGAGTCTATGGTCTGTGATTAGAGAACATACTATTCAATCTGGCTCTTAATTTAATTAATCTCTAACAGTCAGAGCAAATGAAGGGAGAATTTGGCCCCGTATTACTGTTTCTCCAGCGGGTGCATAAACCAAGCTTCTGGTGGTGTAAATACTTGCAATACAAGATTCAAAGGTTCTTTTTTTTTTTTTTGTAACTCAGCTGCTTGTATAATCACATTTGAAATTCACATTAGCTCACCTAAATTGGTTACAATACAAGTGAATTAGTTTCCTTTTTGGAATGAGTACCTTTGCTCTGCATTGTGATTTTGGATATCCAAGATCAAGCCTAATTTACAGACAAAATCTGTGACTCCAACACTTTAGTTTTACTATTCCATTTCTGCTGGTAAATCCCATTTAAGATTCAAGCTAACTTGCAAGAAATGGACACATATCATTCAGGTAGAATTTGCCTCTCTCTGCAATAAAGTACAACCTTGTGACTTCAAAATAAATAATAGTGATATCAAAGATTCATTTGTACTTAATCTCTTCCAGGCAGCAAAGCCTGTGAGTTTAAAATTATTTCTCATCAAAAAGACATGTATTTCTCTCCAAACAACTAATAGAGTATTTAGTTTGTCTGTGTGTCCTCAGACACACACATTTACGTCTAATGAACTGTGCTATGAGAGTATCCAGTGAAGATGGATCCATGCTACTGTAACTGGCAAAACTGATTTGGAAAACTTCATCAGCTGAGCTTTGTAACAAGTTCTAGATGAGCCAGCTTTTGATATCTGGGCTAGATAGTGCCTGTGCTTTAATTTCTTTTAACAACAATGAACGTGCCTCCAGTTCTGTACTCGTTCAATTAATTCTGATAGTCTAGTACAAGGAAGAGCTAAGATACCTCTAAATGGGGATGTTTCATTCTCGATGTTTCATTATTCATTCAGTATTCATTGCAATGCATCTCATCTTGATTAATGCAGTGGATACTCCTGTGGAACTCCCTTCAATTAAACCTGTGTTTTAATTCATGTCTGGTGTAACTAATTGAAATAATGCTTCCTTTTTCAATCATGTAATCTACACATTACAAAAGTATATAACAGCGGTTTTGTCTGCTCATTAGTAAGTTTCAAAAAAAGAATAGACCAGAACTCTGTTTCTTGAGATAAAGGAGATGAAAAGCTTATTTTCTTCTGCTGTTTAAATATGTAGATGGCTATGAATAATTTGTGAATTTCCTGCACACATATGTGCCCATCTCCAAACACCACTGCACATAAAAAAGAAAGCAGTGACTCAGAATAGTCCCAAGACATCTCCTTGGACTGTTTGCAAGAGAACACAGCAAACTAGCTCTTTGTGGCTGTCCATCAACAAACTCCATTTTCAGTCACTGTGCCATTCTGCCTCTAGTGTAAACCCACTGAAACGATTTGGGATCTCTGCTGCCTTCCACCTTCAGAGCTCACCATAAAAGACAACTTCTTTGCTGCTCCCAGGCAGAAAAGCCTGAATCCCAAAAGGACTTGCTGCAGTGGAACAGGCCAGCCCTGCCTGGCTTCTCCCTGCCAGAACAGGGCCCCATCCTGCCAGTACTGGTATTCAGGTAAAGCTGACTCTTTCTAAAACCCCAACTTTGGGTCCCAAGGCATTAGTGCTTTTCCAGATTTTGAGATCAGACGCAAATCTCCGTAATAGGTATCTTTTGGGGATTAAGTTATGTGTCACAGTCAATACGGTGAATAAGCCTATTTTTTTGGTGCCCATTTTACATACTGCTGCAGAAGATGGACTCTTCTGCTGTTCTCGTAATTTTAAATCATGCCTACACATTGGCAGTCTTTTGGGTCATTGCCCTTTTTCTCAAACAGTGTGTTTGAGAAACCAAACAAAGCACTTCCTCACAGTACTCTTCCAGTTCTTCATTTCCTTTTCATTTAACAGGATTTTAAAAATGTTATTTCAAACGTCTTTTTGACACGCTCTTGCATTGCACCAAAGTTAAATGGTACATTCCCTGGGGTCTACAGATACTTGTTGTCTCTTCAGTTAGTAGTGCACTTTGTAAAGCACAAACAACAGCCAGCTATTGCAGTAGGCCCAAGCTTAAGCTGTGTTTTCCTGGAAAAATATATTACCAAGTAGTAAGTAATAAACACAGCTGTCTGGTTTTTGTTTTGGGTCAGGTGGTAGGAGATCTGAAATTAATTCAATCTCCAGGATTCAAATCCTGAATGACCATAGATAATATGAAAATCTACCACTGGGAGAATTAGAAGATATACTCATTTTTCACTGCCTCTACTTTAGGGACAAAGTCAGCTTCCTATTACACCAACATAAATGTATAGTAATAGCACTGATAGGGGTTTTCTTGCACTGAGGTATACCCTTGTATATCAAATTAGAGTATGGTACTCCATCCAAAGGTGAAAGGCATGGTGTGACAAATGCTGATTATTTGTTAACAGTGGAGTGCCTGCAGTGTCATTACCAGCTGAGCAAATATGTCTTTTCAAATTTTTGAGGATCATTTATGAACAAAGCTTTAAAATATATTTTAAGATGCGAGTTTAAAAAATTGAAATCACAAAGAAAGTATGCATTGGTTTTTAGTATTTCTCCTCACTATTCTGAGAAATTTGCTCAAAATTCAAGAGAAAAGCACTGCCCTGCTCTGTATTCCTTCAGATGCACTGCTATGGGCTAGCCAACTGACAAACCACTGGCATGGGTATTCCAGCAGCCAGACCCTACTGCCTCCCCTACCATGACCTGCCCCTTTCCTAACCTCTGCCTCTGATCTCTTTATCCTGCTCCTTGCACCTTATATTTAAACTTCAAGCTGGAAAAGTACCACCATTCGGGGCAGTCTCAAAAATAAGTCTCAAGAAGGGATTGAATGAAGCCTGTGTGGAAAGACTTTCTGGGGACTGATGATTGTATGATTTATGAGCACAGCCTGTTTGGCCACGGCCTGTCTCCAGGAGTCATGGCCAAGCTCTAGCTATGCTGGCAAAGCCGCTTGCAGATACTTGTCATACAAAGACTAAAGGAGTCTCTCTAAAACCATTGCTACATCAGGGTGCCTTCCCCCCTTCCTCCCCACACCTCCAGCTAGCAACTACTCTAGCCAAATACTGTAGTACAAACCTGACCTCAGTCTATCTGCTGCTTCTTGTAAGCACAACAGCAATCAGTTACAGCTTTTCCCCATTGATGCAACAGACCAGTTGTGCTCAGAGCCCTAAGCAGGCATCTGATCACAGGAGGCAATAGACACTCAGTACCACACCAAGTAGGTGTGGGTGGTGGCACAGCCAATGCAGAGTCACCCTCCCCAGTGCAGCTGCTCCACTTTGGACTCAAACTGAAATCTCTGGCATGTTGCTGTAGAACATCCAAATTGAGTTGTTAATTAAAGACTTTGTGTTACGCTCCAAAAACCTCACTTCAACAAGCAAACCCATCTCTTTGTTGTCTGTTCTCCTCCCACCTTGCCCTATCTTCACACCTTTGGCTCCTTATGTGAAGTTAGCATCCAAGTCATCCTCTGGGATAATCTAAGGCGGTCATTTTCCTTCTGTACTGTGTTTTGGTTCTTTCTTGGAACTGCCCTTGCCATTTTGCAGACAAGATCCCAGCTCCAAGAGACCAGTTCATGCCTGCTGTGGGTGTTATGTGAACGGAAATCATGTGGTTTGGATTTTTACATGAGAATTCCTGGAGAAGGCAAAATATTGCAAACAACCTCCATAAATCATTTTAAACAAAGCTCAGGAAATGCCATAATGATTTAGCTGGTAATATCTAAAAAGAAGTTCACACTGTTCTCTGACTCCTGGTAAGTATGTTTGCTTAAGATGTAATTGAAAAAGTACTGTGTTACCGGTTACATTTTCCATTTTGTATCTCCTGTCTAGGCACAGCTCACTGCTGGCAGCTCTTAATTTGTACTATGCAGTATTTCATCAACCAAACAACAGTCCTTCCAGGGCTACAAAATAAATGGCTGGAGGGAGATAGGTACCAGCCAGAAAACGGCTGGGGAAGGCTGGAGTGAAAAGCTGGTGACATTTATAGACTGTGGAGTTCTGCTGTTTCCTTTGCCCTTCACCTTCCTCAGACATTCAGGCTGAGAAACTGCAAGCCTTTACTCAGTGTGGGATTCCACACTTAAAGCACCAGCCTAGTTATTTATTGTCCTGTACTACCTCACACATTTTTTTATGTCACTGCAAAAGCCTGCCTAACCACATTGCTGTTTTTTAAGAAATGCTCTTTGCAGGTGAATAGCCAGACTGAGGAACCAGGCTAGGTTAGGCCAAATCAGTGATGAGTATTGGTGGGGAAGAAGATATATTCTCTACTGTAAAATAGCAGTTTTAGTAAACAAGTATAAGGAAACAAAGTTAATATTACTCACCAGAGACATAGTTTCAAGACAGTGGCAGTAAAATCTGTGATCATTCCCCTTACCAATCTTCCATTATCCTTACAGATAGGTTAGTGGACGAGCTGTTTTGAGGGTGCATGCAGTTATAAAATTCTCTCTTGCCTCACTGGTTTTGTATGAAGAAAATAGTTGCCTACAGTCAAATCTACTTACTTTCTGTCTCTCAGGTAAATTTATACCATTCAATAAAAGCTCACCTGTCTTAATAAACAGATAAATATTACTTATTTAGTACATAAAAATCAATACCAGGACATCCGACATTAATTCCAAGATGTTAGAAATCACTTATTTACCCATTTACTACAAGGTTTATTTCTATTTTTATTGCTTAGCTGGGGTTCAAATGCAATTAGTGAGAAATGGCCTCAGCCTGGTACTCCAATAGAAGACAAAGTTGGAGAGAAGAAATATCTTTTTTGTTGTTGTTGTTGTTTTCCTCACCAGTAGGAACTGAGGCATATGGTAATTTGCTCATACACTCCTAAAGTCTGTGTCAGAGCTGGAATTTTAATTTAGATCTCCTGAGTCTCTGCAGTGCCATTTCTAATGTCACAGTGAAAGCAGACTTGAATTTCTGTCACATTTCTAAAGGCAGCAGGCCTCAAACAGGGTTCCTTCACCTTCCATACATGACTGCAATACCTCAGAGTGTTGCTCTGACTGACAGGAGGCACTTTCTTTTCCAGCTGTCAAGGTAAGCATGTTTATTATTTTCTCAACCTGCGTTTTGGAAGGTTACTTATACAGGCTTACAAGTTCACATGTGACTCTTCTGTGCCAGTCCTCAGAGTCATGATCCCTGCTGTTGAGTATTTGCAATGCTCATTTGATCCACAGCTTTGAAGAGAGATCTATTAGACAAGAGAGCAAATTGCAACAGCTGTCTTTTCTATAAGTATTTGTTTATGCTTCTCAAACCAGATGGGAAAGGTGCCCATCCTATACCCTAGGCACTCTTGATGATTATTTAAAAGTGCAACATAACAGAAAAACAAAATCAATAGACATACACAGCAGCAAACTTTGCTTAGAGCCTACTTCAAAAGTGGGAGAGTAAGAGGAGAAAGGAAAAACACCCAGACCTCCAGGGTGAAAAAAAACCTAAACAACCCAAACCACCACACTCTAAGAAACAGACATGTTTCCAAAAGCCCTAGAATTTGCCAAGTCCTAATTTGGGACTGAATCACAACAAATTAGGGTATTCTGCACAGAGACAGGGTAGAAGTACCCAGGTCAAGCAACATGATCACCACAGATCTGGTCCTGAATGAATCCAGAATATGATTCATCTATGTAAATAAAAAAAACCAACCAAACAAAAACCAACCAAACAAAAAACCCCACAACAACGACAGTAATTTTTCTTGGGCACTGAAAAGCTTCTAAGAAATTCTGACCTAGAAAGCTCAAGCAATTTGCACATGATTGGTCATGAGTATTGACGACTCTATAAAAATCCCTCTCTGGCTTCTCTCCTGCTCATGCTCCTAAAGGTACCACAGATAAAATACAGCAGCTTCACAGTCTCTGTTCTGATCCAGCAAAACAGCATTCAAACACAGGATGCAACCATTTAATGTCACTGTGGAAAAAAAGAAAAGCTAACTATAAAACACAAAACACCCATTGACAAATGTCTTTCCCCACCTCCCTCTCCTTCTGAGGCTTTTCTAATCATTCAGTGCCATTCACCGGAGGCTATTGTTTTCTACCAGGAGGTGACAGCTGCCTTGAGAGAGTATTTCTGAAGTACCTTAAGTGGCTTTCAGAGGAAGCCATGACATTTAGATGCAGGCAGGACAAACCAGGAGGTTTAAAACACCCCACTGGCAGGGTAGCTGAGAGCTGGGCACAGAGTGCCTCAGAACACAGAATTACAGCCCTCCTCAACTACCAGGCAGGAACTGAGAACTCATTTTCAAATACCACTGAAATCTCAGCCACTCCAGTTACAATTCTTTTCCTTCCTGCAGCTGAGTTGGCAGCCAAAGACTAAACCTTGTACTGCAAGAAAATATGCTATTATTTTCTTAAAGAATCATGTCCTAATTCATATTCTCCTTAGATGTTCATCTTCTAGGAGGTCCAGATTGATTTCTATTGGCTCCGTGTATTCTAAGCAAGCTTTTCGAAACATCTCTGCATTTAACATGTTGGAAAATACTAGGACAGCATAAAGGTTCACTGAATTTACACTTGTTAGAACTATATAAACATCTCTCAACTGATGACCATCTCCCCTTAACAGAATGGAGACAGTTTGCTAAAGTCACTGGTTTAGGTTTTGAAAGGCATTCTCCTGGTAAGAACACATACTAGCTTCAGGCATCATGAACCACTTATGCTATGGGTCTGTACCAGAGCCTGTAACAGAGTTGCAGGCTTCTGGAATTTTATGTTAACCATTTTTTTCTCTCACAAGGCACAACCATTTCACCCCATCCAGGTTTCCAAACTCATATTAGCACTGGTCTTTAGGATTCTGTGTTAACTACATTTGTTCTGCCCCGTGTTCTATTGGATTCCACCCTGATACATGATATACCCATCATGATTTATGAAGGGATTGCTTCAGTCTTCTGACACCACAAGCCCTGGTCTTTGCTCCTTCTCATCAATAAACTTCAGGTTGTTGAGCCAAACTGGAATGGTTCCAAACCACATCAGTGTTACTTTGCACATGTGTCTGCTGCTGTGGCGCCTCATGAACTGCAGTACAGCTGCCTAATGCTTCTTTTCCCTTTTATCCCAGCTACCTGAGAAATCCTGTTGATACTGAATGGACACAAGCTTGGGCAACTACTAACTAGACCCTGCGACTCACCTGACCCTAGACAACCCAGTGGGTTGGCATGACGATCCCAATTTATTTAGGTGACACAGAGACAAGTCAAACTGAATTCAAATAAAAATGTACCTTTTCTGCTCAGGAAACTATACAAGCAATTAATTTCAAGGCTACAGAAATATCTGAAGACTCCATTTCCTAACCAGCATTTATTGGAACTTTTCAGCCCACAGAAAGGAAAACATCAATATTATTATGTTTGGCCCAATTCCTGGTAAACATGAATTTTCAAATACCAGAATTTCATGTGGGACAAAATGCTTACATTTATTTGCTCTTTTACTGCAGAAAGTGGGAAAGAATCCTAAGCATAAATAGATCAATCTCCAAATTATTTCTGCTTTTGTATGGAAAGATGAAGGCATAAAGTGACTGAACTCTGACTGATCCAAGGACAAAAAAAGAACAGTAAATCATCCAAATTACTCTCAGGAGCCAGGAATTCTGACTCTTTGTCCACTGCTGTAATGATTAAATGATGATGCCAGTCATGATAAAAACCATCTAACAGGAGAAGGTGGGTGTCGGAACACCTGTAATTGGCGACAGCTAGGCTAATCATACATAGTCTGTGTAATCCAAATACTTAAAAAAATACTTTCTCCAGCCCACACAGGAAAACTGGATCACTCCATACTCCTACGATGCATTGTACTATATTTCTTCTTGTTAAAACTGTATCAACAGTCTGTGTAACACTCTTGCTAACATAGTCTTAAGTTAGAAAAAGGAAGTGAGTAATAACACAAGCAAGAGCATCTCTGGTTTTACTTTTGTGTGTGCATGCAATATATAGTGGTAAGTGTCATTACTCTGAATCAACAAGAGTGAGATTAGACTGCTTGGTTCCTGGGTGGCATTAAATTAAAACTGAAGGTGACCCTTTTGTTGCTCTCCTGCTCTTAGGGACAGTGCATCAATAAATATAAACAGGACTCCCATGTCATAAAAAAGTTTATGTCTAGAGAATTGGCATTCAAAGGAATTGATTAAAATGCTGTCCTTTTAACAAGCAAAGTGGATCTCAGATACAATTTACTTTGAAATACGGATCTAGTCATGCCTTAGTACTGCTTTAGGCTAGTCTCTCACCATCACATTGCAATGAAAACTGGGAAGGGAACTTTCAGCTGATACCTTAGCAAATACACAAAAACTTATTCTTAACTCTTTTGTTTCCCATTTGTCGAACTGTTTCCAATAGCTACTTGATTTCAAACAGCTCTGGCCAGGCAAAGAACATGGAAAGGAAGAATCAAGCTTTAGACCTTTTAAGACTTAGTCCACCCTGGATTTAAGCACACAGAACTTGATACAGCTTCAAAAAGATACAAGCTTCAAGCTTGTACCATGGACAAGTGTGACCTTACTATATGAAACAAATCTGCTCTAAGTCAAATATGTGCAGGTATGAACTCAGAACAGCACCTTTGAAGTTAGGGCCTGAGGGCAAGGGGTAAAGAAGGCCATAAGGCAGGCTTTGTCCACAGCCATACCATCTTAATAAATCACAAAAGTTCAAAGTAAAATAAGCTCTGAAGGGTTCAAGAAAGAAACTCCAGTATTTAATGGTTTTGGCCCATCATTTAGGTATAGAAGGGATTTTCCTACTACTTCAGCTAGGATTGCTGATATATTTGAATCTTCAATGGCACTAATAAACAAAATAGTACTTCAGCCTCATCGCACAATGCCTTGACCCTTCAGATCAGGAATGAGACAATCTCCAGGCTGTGAGGATTTTTTCTTCCCTCATATACCATCTACTCCACAGAAAATTGATCTCGCTGGAAGCTGAAATCTCCTTAACCAGATTTTCAGCATGACTGCATTGGAGCTCCTGCTTCCTTAGACATTGTGCTTCATCACAACCCTCCACCCTGCCTTCATTTGTGACACCGTGGCACCCACAGGTAGCTACTGCCCCAGTAGGTATAGAAGCTCTGGAACTTCACTGAGAAGATGGAGGTACATTCCATGAAAAAGAGCCATTTCCAGTTCCTTCACCACCTTGTTGCTAGAGCTGGGAGGCTGTCTTGATCTCTTGAATGGTCCAGAGCAAGAACCCAGGCTCTGGAGAGGAGTTTTGGGTAGGTAAAAGCAAGAGAACCTGTAAAGGTTCAATCAGAGCAGGATCAATCTGGGTCATGAAGAACACAATACAAGGATACTACAGAATTGCTGTCACCTTGTCCCTTTAGTACTATTTTAAATCATGTGGATATAGACTCAGGATACTGAACTCCCACCATTTACTGTTGACTACCTCATATACCTCCTTTTGCTGCTTCTTCTATTACATTTATTGAGACTAGAAGATCCATGCATAAATGCTGCTTTTTGCTACAGCTGTGTAATCCTACTGAAATTAGCAGGATTGAAAGCATTCAATTAAAAGAAGAGTTAGCCCATTTTATGCTAATATAACAAGAGTCACACCTGATGTTGTATTTTATTGTCCTGCTTCAGTTTTGGTCTCATATTTCACTTCAGCCAAGCAATTCAAGTCCATGACAATGACAGGGGAATAAGAAAGAACACAAACCATTTTTAAATCACTAACTCTGGTTCTTTTCCTTCTGTGTTTTCATCCCCAAAGACTCAGACCAGGAGAAAAATTTATTTTTACTTTTAAAGTTAAAATGTTTATAATGTAGCTATAGTTTAGCCATAACAGCATTAAATGCTGCCAGACCTGCAGTAAAATGTTGCAGTTTCTTGACACTGCCTTTGAACACTGTCATATCACAAGTACTGACTCATGGAAATGCCTCTCTCCCAGTCAGTTCCTGTAGGATAACAACCTCCACACAAAGATTCCTTTCACATCAACAACTAATCAATGCAACACTTTTCTGAGCTAAAGCTTCATCAGTATTCCACAGACAAATGATATGCTGAGAGATTAAGATTCAAGATCATTTCTCCTCTCCAGATACAAACTTTGGCCACCTCCCGGCTGAGTTGTTATCTGGGCAGGTGCTGTTTTCCATCATCCTATTTACCTGACAACCTGATTTATATGGAGGAAAAAAATAGGTAGTCAAGCTTAAAGAATGACAAAAGGGTTTCTAGCCAGGTCCCCTGTCTGGGGCCCTCTCTGGCAAAGACTGGGAGCACACCGAGTCATTAAGGACCCTTTGCTGTTTGTCTGTCTTCAGAAGGACTTGGCGTCACTATGTGAGGAACCAAGCTACATTTCCAGAGACAGATTGCCAGGTCTGCAGCTTGTCCCCTTGACAACTCCAGTCAGAAGGAGACTTTTCTCAACAAGTAATAGCTAAGAGGTACAGTACTGAAATGAATCCCTCCCCTTTCTCCTGCAGTACGAAGTTATTAGGTGGGCATTAACAAGCCAGGTAAAAAGTTTTCAACAGCCCACTTTCAATTAACAAGGCACCATTTCCTTGACAAAGTAGCACTTTGCAATAGGCCCTAGTAACGACCACTCACAGATCTCAAGCTTGTTTATTGCTTTGTTCTGATGACATTATTTTATATAGAAAATAGATGGAAAGATGAGATGTAACTATTGCCACTCAGGAACAGAGCAATAGTCCAGTTTGCTCTGAACCCTGCCTCTGGATCTGGCTTAAACAGAATGATTAAAAAGAGGACGTCATAGAAAGGAGAGTTAAAAAAAACCCAACCAAACAACACAAAAAAACCTCAAAACAAAAAAACAACACCCAAACCCTACCTTCTTACTCTCCTTGGTGCCAGGGCCTTTAGTCACTTCTCTTAGAAAACTTTTTGTCTGACCCCACCTGGTCATGAGCTGGAATCACAAAACACAATGACCAGTGCTGTGGCTGACAACTACACCACACAGCCACTCGCTCACTCCCAACCAGCGGGATGGGGAAGAGAACTGGAAGGGAAAAAGTGTGGGTTGAGATAAAGACATTTTAACAGGTAAAGCAAAAGCTGCGTGCACAAGCAAAGCAAGGAATTCACTCACCACTTCACATTGGCAGTTTGGTGTCTAGCCATCTCCAGGAAAGCAGGGCTCCGTCATGCGTAACAGTTACTTGGGAAGACAAATGCCATCACTCTGAACATCCCTCCTTCCTTCTTCCTCCAGCTTAATATTGTTGAGCATGGCATCATATTGCCTGGAATATTGCTTTGGTCAGGTGGGGTCAGCTGTCCCAGCTGTGTCCCCTCCCAACTTCCTGTGCATCCCAGCCTATTCACTACAGTAGGCGCGGAGGGGAAAGCAGAAAAGGAGTTGGCTCTGTGTGAGCACTTCTCAGTAATAACAAAAACACGCCTGTACTATAAACACCGTTTTTGCACAAATCCATAACATAGTCTGGTACTAGCCCCTGCAAAGAAAATTAATTCTATCCATCCCAGTCAAAACTAGCACAAACAGTAACTGTCAGAGCTGTACAGCCTGGAGTAAGTGCACTTGCTCTCTTGAACAATAACTGTTCACTTTTTCACCTCCTCCTCTGAAGGACTGCTTCATTTTAAGACGATAAAGCAAGATACCCTCTGTACCTTTAAGATAGGTACAGAGTAGAGTTACAGATGTTATGCCACTATGTATAGTGATAAAAAATTACTGAAGATGATGCTCACCCTTCAGTTTAAGTTTGGATGACCTTTCAGTTTCTCTTGTTGAATTCTGTGCTAGAGCGCCATATGGATCCTATGTCAGTTACTCCTACTGTATCATACACATCAACTAGCATGCATTACCCAAGCACTAAATAACAGAAATTGTTTATTACTTTCTCAAATGGTTATTACAGAAAATTAAAATTCTGTTTCTTGCAGTATATAAATTCTATCAGCATTCATATTTTGCATGTAGAGAGGTACTAAATTACATGACAGATGGTACTGTTAAGCAATAGCAATAAGGCTTTTCAAAGACAATTACTCCTAACTGGTTAGTTTTGGTAAAGAAGACTCAAATCAAGTATTCTTGTAATTGTTTTGTTGTTAGTTTGTTCTTCGTGTTTGAGTTGTTTTTTTTTCCCCAACCAAGAGTAAGTCAGGCTTATATTATGGTTATTTGTGCAGAAACAGTTTGTGTAATGGCAAAAACAGGCTAAGAATTAAAAATAAATGTATGTGTTAAGACAGGTGACATTAACAGTGGGTTTTTCCACATATTCTGTAAAGCATTCTAGAAAAATGATCAGTTTCATCTACTGCAAAAGGAGTATCTACCCAAAAAAAGGCCAAAATTGTACTAGAAAACTTTCACCTGACATAGGCTATTGCTATTCATTTTTTCTTACTGTCATTCTTTGTTATTAATATTTTTCAAATGGAGAAAACTTAATTCATAAGCTCCCATATGTCACAATTTGTAGTAACTTTTAAGCACTGCCTGATGAACTAGGCTTTGTCACAACACGCAGAAAGAAAGGGTGCTGCTGCTGCTGGCAGTTCAGTAATGCTAAGTGACAACGAGACTGGGAACGAATACCAACTAGAAGAATTCAAAGAAAAAGCTTGAAAACAGCTTCAGGTGCCAGACAAAGCAGTCTTGCAGAGCATATGCCAACTTCTGATGACTGCATACAATATGCAGGTCTCTGATTTCTTAATCAAGTTATTTTCAGCAAAAGGATATATATATATCTCTTGTCTTTATATTACCTGCCGTGACATGCAAGTTAAAATTCTTTGCTGATTATATGCACTGAAACCTAATTAAACCAGAAACAAATCTCGTCTTTTTCCAATACACTGAAGGCATTTTTAAAGCCATCAAGATACTATTAAAACCAAAAAAGTTACTTTCTATGCTGGCAACCTCTTAGAAATATAATACTGAACTCAATCAAGGTATTGATCATAAGGTCCTAATCGGTTTGACTGCCCTGGCGTAGGTTTTTGGCTTGCTTTATGGTGATCCCTTGGGGCCACCATTATTCATATACATGTCTCTGTGCAGCCATAATTGCTGGTACGTTCTGGCAACGAATGAACTTCAGCAGCAAACAGTATTTATCCCAGACACATGGAAAGCTTAGGAAGTATTATTGAAATGATTTTTAATTAACAAGTTATCCGAAATCCCATGTTTTCAAATATTTCTGACCTTGGAAGGACTATTCCAAATCAGAAGATACTTTCCATGAAACATTTTTCTGTGGGACTCCTGGACCAAATGTGCATGCAGTGTCTTGCTACCAGAGCTTGTATTTGTGTACCCAAGAAGAATTTTTGACATTCATTTTCTTCAATCTGGAGCAAGTAGACTACTAAATCAGAGAGATAAACAGGTAAAAATCTTTAGCCACACCCAGCTATATAGACTTCAGCTATCTCAAGTGTCTATCAATTCTGCATAGCAGCAGTGTTGACTGTGAAATACTTGTTTACTAATATTTGCAAGACTACAACAGATGTACAAAATCACGAGGATGATAAGAGGACTGGAGCACCTTCTGTATGAAGATAGGCTGAGAAAGTTGGGGCTGTTCAGCCTGGAGAAGCGAAGACTGCATGGAGACCTCATAGCAGCCTTCCAATATCTGAAGGGGGCCTACAAGGATGCTGGGGAGGGACTCTTCATTAGGGACTGTAGTGGTAGGACAAGGGGGAATGGGTTTAAACTTAAACAGGGGAACTTTAGGGTAGATATAAGGAAGAAGTTCTTTACAGTGAGGATGGTGAGGCACTGGAATAGGTTGCCCGCGGATGTTGTGAATGCGCCAACCCTGGCAGTGTTCAAGGCCAGGCTGGACAGAGCCTTGAGTGACATAGTTTAGTGTGTGGTGTCCCTGCTCATGGCAGGGGAGTTGGATCTAGATGATCTTAAGGGCCTTTCCAACCCTAACTATTCTATGATTCTATGAATCAGGTAGGCTACAGAGAACATTAAGAAAGGGCAGATGATTGTTTAATATATAGAGAGAGAATTTGTTAGAAACACCGCTATCTGTTTGCTGACATGGGATTTTTTGTAGTCAAGAGGCAATATTCTCTACAGTGACAGCCTTGCCTTTCAGATTTGTGCTATTGTCCCTTTTCATTTCCCCTGAAATCATAGCAGCTAGAGCCAGACTGCGGATTTTTACATATAGGGAGATCTGGCTGGTGAATACTGTTGGTTTTGGCAAATCTTTTCTGATTTGACTATTTGTATGTAAAATATGTAACAGCAAGAATGCAAAAAGCATACAGAGCCAATGTTTTGAATGCTAGATGTGGACAGAAGCGATCCTGCAGAGATCAAATTAATCTAGGGATAACTGGGGTATTTTAATGCTTTGGGAAGCTTGTCGTATTAAAGGGCAACATTTTAGAGTGAACTATATACATCTCACTGATTTCTTTATGATTAAGTTTCCACAGCAGCCTTTTTCTTGCTGGCTAATACAACAAATTTCATGGGCTGTGAGTATATATAATGTGACATACTGTACTTCTCTATGGATTGCATTTCTGTTTGAAAGAAAAGATGTCTTTTAAGCACCTAAAATTCAGTCTGTGTAGTTTCATGCGTTTGTAAGAGTCTCACCTGCTTTGTTATGATTCAGCCCTGTTGAGCTGCTGTAGAAAACGGCAATCCTGACCTCAAGAATTTACTGTCTAAATTAGAATAAGATAATTTAATCAGTGACAAAAAATATCAATAAAAAATGGAGGAAGAACAATACAGGTGATAAGATCAAGCAATTAAAGAAGGTAAACAAAATTATTTTGATTTTAGAATTTCCCCATCAGATCTTAATACCTAATATTTTGTTAGTATTTTTTCCTACCTTTTCAAAGTCAGGTCTGCACATACTGAGCAATCCTGAACTCACAAGAGTTCCAAAAGTGAATTTGAAATTTTAGATATGTTGCATTTGTGGATTCTGTCTTGAACTATCTCCCAGGACCTGACACTGACAGTGCACAGAATGCCCACCAATTTCCTTAAGCAGTCTTAAGATGAGTAGTTACTCATACCAAAGGTCCCATGAACACCAGCTACTTTTGAAAACACAATCATTGTCTATTTTATTTTTGTTCCTTCTCATATTCATACATAGAATGATCTAAAGCTCTTCCACTTCTCATTATCAGACCATTTTCAAAATTGTACATTCTTACAGTATCAAAGCACACATTCTCTCCTTCAGCAAAGGTATCTTTCATGCTATACCCATAGAGGTCTGGAGGCATGATCCCATGAAATCACACTGCCATCAGTGCACTTTTTGTCCTCAAACAAGGAATAGCAAGCTGCCATTATGATTTCCTTGGAGTCATATACTTGGCCATCCAAGCCAAGACTTCTTTTGCTTTTCTTGAACCTCTAAAGTGAGATAACCTCATAGTCCCAATCTCAAAATTTGTGATTTTTTATTTCTGACTTTTGTGCAAATAGGGGCTTTTACTTCAACCAGAAATTATGCTTCCAAAGTTTTGAATATAACCACATTAGCCTTCTGCAGAATGTGTTTATCAAAATAGCTGCTGGTGATACAAGCTGAGAGAGGGGAAACCCCAGGACATGCACCATATGGTGACAGGGACAGCAGCAGAAACAGCAATTACTAATTAAAACAGTTCTTCATGGTTTCAAAATGGCTTTTCCATGAAGCACTAACAATTGCTGGTTAATCCTTCCTTATGACTACCTAATTCTGAATAAACACATCTCTTAACTTTGGAAAAAGTTTCTTTCCTCCTTCTCCTTTTTTTAACATTTGAAATATAAGTATTATAGTAACCATGGTATCTTGATGACATAATGGTTACCATGAGAACAAAGCTGAAATAGTGTCATCAGAGCCCCTTCTCTCTACTGTGTGTTGAGTTTTATATTCAATGGAGATAGCCAAATTGCTGCCACCCAACCTGGCCAATTCTAACCTGCTTTACTTGGGTTTCAAAGCTTCTAAAAGCAAAGCTGTGCTGAGCCACTTCCTTCCACCTTAGCACAGTTTTGCTTCGGAGCAGCAGTACCACCAGCTTATAAAATAACTCAGCATAACAGCTAGGTAAGAGGGTAACTATGTTGCAGCAGATTCCCCTAACACAGTCAAGTCCCCAGGGCAAACAGTATAGCCCTTGGCCCTGTGTAAAACGGCAGTTCTTGCTCTTTGCTTGCCAGACAAACCAGATTTCAATTCACATTTACCTAACTGTGTTGGAAGATTTCTTTGCTAGGTTAGCAAAGGGTCTTTCAATGCATGATTGTGTATGGTCCAGTCCTGCAATAACCTCTGCTCAGAGAGTGCTTTGTACCCACAAAGGGATATACTGGCTTCAGCAGGTACTAGCTAAGTGCACTTAAGTAACTAGCCTGTTACAGGACAAGAGTGCTGAAGCAGGCACTAGGACTCAAGACAACACTGACTCAAGTTGGACATGATTCATCTCTATGAGTGCTCCTATGTGCTGGCAATTCAGAAATTAGTTCACATTTTGTGTTACCACCAGTCTGACTTGCTGTGAACACCAAGTGCTACCCTCCCCTGGGGCCAGCACACTCTATTGCTACAGGACAAACAGGCACTGCCAAAATGCTGTACCCAGAGGGTAGCTCCAGCACCAGACAAGCAAAAGCTATCCCCAGTTAGTTTCCTCAGAGAAGCTCCCCTTTCTTTTATTGCAAGAACCGCTGGACATGACTCACTGCAGATTGTTTGTTCATTTTGCTATATATATTTCCCAAACGCTATTTTAAGTCGCATTTCTCCCTTATGCTCCTACCAAGTTTACTGCATGAAAACAGCTCTCTAGCTTTAATTTCACATTTAACCAAAACAAATGTGGTGTGGTACTGTTCAATTCAGTAAAGATATCTTGATTTGTATCATGCATACAGAGATAAGAAAAGTGGTCAGAGGGGAAGATGTGAAGGGTACTACAAAACAAACGGGCCAATTAAGCAGGCAGCATACAAAGCTCCATGCATTTTGCCTGTTTAACAAAATGTTTCCACATCAACCCAAGTCAGTTCCAGCAAATGGCTCACATACATTTCCTTCTTCCTGTGACCAGAATCCATTGCACAGGCTCTTCTTAGATCTTCTACTTACTACCTGACTTTTTTACCCCACTGTTTCACACAGTTCTTTCTGTTTCTTTGCCTTAACCTTACACACCTTTCTTGGAAAATCAAAATACAGAGTCATTGTCAAAGACTAACTGCAAAGATTCCCTCTAAAGCCACAGAATAATTCAGGTTGGGAGGGACCTGTGGAGGTCATCTGGCCCAATTCCTACTACAAGTAGGAGCAACCAGAAAGTTAAATGAGGTTGCTCAGGGCATTATCCAGCTGATTTAAGAGTACCACCAAGTATGAAGATACTACAGTCTCCCTAGGCAGGCTGTGCCAGTTGTTAATCATGCTTACTGTGATAGTCACAATTTCCTTGTATCTGAAGGTAGCTCTTGCTACAATTTAAGAGCGCATGCCTCCTGCCTCCAGTTCTTTTGGAATGCGGAGTCTGATTCTGTCTTTATTACTCACTGTTAGGTAGGTGAAGACAGCACTATGATCCTCCCTTTGCCTTCTCTTATCCAGGTTCGGAAAAAAGAAAAAAGAAAAAACAAAACCAAAAACCAGCTCAAATAACCCAAACAACAACCAACCCTCAGTGTTTTCAACCCATCTTTGCAGCAGTGTGCTCCAGCTCCTAACCATCTTAAGGACCCCTCCACTATACTCCCTCCATTTTGTTAATCTTTCTCTTGTGAGGCTGCATCTGGTGTTATGAGTCTCCCTATACAAATACCTTACAGAGGGGAGAAATCCCTTGTCTCAGTTGCTGCTTGTGCTTTTGCTAATATAACCTGGTATGCAGTTGGCCTTCACTGCTGCAAGGGCACGCTGCTGATTCCGGTTCAACTTGTCATACACTGGGACTCCCACATCCTTTCCTGCAAAGCTGCTCTCTGGCCAGATGGTCCCCAGCTGGTACTGTCACGTGGGATTACTCCAACACAAAAAAAATACAGTACTATACAAGACTTTGCACAAAAGCACAAAACTCTACATTTGCCTCAGAACATCACGAAGTTTCTGTCAGCCCATTCCTCAGCTTCTCAACATCCCTCTGAACTGCAGCCCCAATTTTGTTTCATTTGTGAAATGAGGGCATAGTCTGTCCCCTTATGTAGGTGTTGATAAGGCTATTAAACAGCAACAGCCCCAGAGAAACATCACTAATAACCAGTCACCAGGTAAATTTTGAATTGTTGACCACTCCCCTTCAAGCCGTGGGGCTCAGCCAATTTTTCACCCACCTTGCAGCTCACCTATCATTCCATACGTCCCCAATTGTCTACACAGATGCTATAGGAAACTAGGTCAAAAGCCTTGCTAGTGTCAAGGTAAACAACATCTACTGCTTTCCTCTTGTTCCCTGAACTAAACTTCATCATACAAGACAATCAGACTGGTCAGGTATGGTTTGTCTTTGGTAAGCCTATTCTTGATGTTCCCAGCCACCATCTTCTCCTTCACGTGCCTAAAAATTACTTCCAGGCAAATCTCCTTCATAATCTGGCCGGTGACTGAAGTGGGACTGACCAGCCTGCAGTAAGACAACTCTT
>NW_009929893.1:0-3234 GCF_000696875.1 Nestor notabilis | reverse complement strand
AACAGCTCATCATTCTCCCGAAGGTGCCACCTTGGTGTCTGGAGGGGGTTTTCAGTGCAAAAAGCTGCTCCTACTCTCTATGCCACAGATTCTCAAAATAAAAGAAAAATTACTCACCATGGGTGCCTGTGATTCCACAAGGCTTGCTCTGACATCTAAGAACTGGGCTGGTGTTAGGTCATAGTTGCTAATGCAGGTCAGCTGCTTTTCTGGAGACGAAATGCTGGGAAAGGAAGCAACCTCACCAGTGCACCCCATGTAACACTTCGACCTCTGTAGGTCTATCTTGCCATAAAATTAAAACCCTCATTGACTTTTTACCTCCAGAAGGCTGATTTGCTTGTGTGAACCTGAGATTTGAGGTTTAAAAACAAAAATAAAATATCTCTGCAGCAAAGGCAGTCCCAAAGAGCAGCCTCAACTCACGTCCCTCGTCCACTAACAGGAATTTCACCAAAACCAGCATGTTGGGAGGGCCTGACTGCTCTTTGCTGCAAGCAACTGGAAGGTCAAAAGGGAAATAAAAACCAAAGTCCTTTAGAAACCAGGTGAACTAGATTTTCAATGACTTTCTGAGCCACAAAATCAAACAGACATGCAGATTAACAAGGGCACAAATATGGCAGTGTACAATCTTCAAATGTTACAAATTCCCAGCTGTTCCCACCTTAACCCTTACCCAGGATCCCTTAGCTGGTCCAACAGCTGCCCTGGACCCGGCTTAGTGTAAGTGCTTCACTCTCAGCAACATCAAGCTTTAACCCAAATTTCAGCTATAGCCTCTGCTCCACAACTATACCAGTAGATGCCCCAAAATTATTCAGTGCTGAAACACTACCTCAAACCTAGCTCATCAGCTGTGCTTCACCAACAGTTCAATTCTGATCCCCTAGCTGTAAACCTAAATCAGCAATCTCTGCCTGGCTAGCAGAAAGCTGCTGCCAGAGTCAACAATGAAGTCCCTAGCATAGCTAGCAATAAACCCAGCTGACTGATCACTAAATCTCTAATCTTCACCCTCTCCCTCATATCTGATGTTAGCCTCGCCCCAATCTCACGCTTAAATCCTTCCTCATTGCTTTTGGCTTTTCCCACCAATCATTCCCTCTCACTGCCCTCCACAGACTCAAGCTAGGCCCTAGGCCTGCTAGAGCCTGGCTGGCTGGGTGACAAACCCTAATGCCAGACTGCAGCCAGCCTAAATTCAAGCTAATCATGCCCTAATTGGTTCAGTCATATACCCAACCCTAAAGGTTGGCCCCTTCTGACATAATTTTAAGAGAGTAGCTGATAGACCAGTTCTGACATACTCTCTGCAGCAGACAGTTGGCAGCTTACAGGGTACCCAAATTTTGCTATTCAAAACCAGCTGGGGCAGATTTGGGCTGTTTTTCAGAAAACAACTGACCCCAAAACCCAAAAGAAACTCCCAACCCAGCGTAGAGAAGTACACAGCAGTAGCACGTGTGAGTTTAATGTCGTACCTCCTGCACTTTGGTAGGCCCAAGAAGCAAAATGGTTCCTCAGAGTAAAGCAGAGAAGCCTTGCTGCCTGTCAGCTGTTCACTGCTCTGGCCCCATTCCCTTGCAAAGCTACTGTGCACCCCACAGCAACAAGCAGCAGATGGCTGGTACAGTAGTTAAGAGCATTTGGGACCGAGGAAAGCCAATTCCCTGGCCCATGCAGTCTTTCTGAACTCTAAGAGGAGTTACCTTCACAGGCTTATTCCAGGTTTTCATGCCACTGACATTTGGAAGGGAAGAGGATACTGAGCTAGTGCAGTAGTAACTGAGGAGTCCAGTTTTGCCTCTTACATCAAATTCTGACTCACCCTGCACTGATACCAACTCGCAATTCTCTCCTAATTGGGAAAATCACTAGGATAGTACTCACTGTCAGAATTCTGGGTCATAAAGTCATTCTCTGACTAAGAAGGTGGTTTACAACAGCTGTGGCAGTGATATGTACTGTAGGTGAGTCATGTTGAACCGTTAGCACAAACATAAGAACCTTATAAAACAAATACATAAAGAATTGCATTGGCCCATCTAAAGTATAATCTTACATTTGTTATTCTATAGCAAAGGACTTGACAATGTTTTATTGTGCACTCAGTTTTCAGAAATGCAAAATTTAAGAAATAAACTTACTAAGACACTTCTCATCATATGAATCCAAAGCAGCTTTTTAAATTCAAAGGCTAAAATTCTAGCTGATATAAATTTCCTGGCAGGCATTAAATTTGTGGAGGCATACAGATTTAAAACAGCTCAGAATCTGATTCTGGATTCATGGGCTGAAAACCAATGTTTATTGATTATGTAACTGCAAATGCAGATATGTCTCAAGTACAGCATGCATATAATGTATCTAACACTATATAACAAAATATTCCATGCATATTCAGAAGTGGAAAATGCCCTGTTCAATTTAAATTGTGGGAGAGATTTAGACAGATAAATACTCATGGGTTGTCCAATCAATAATTCCAGTAAATAAAATTAAGAAACTATATATTAAGTAACTCAATGAAATCACTGACCTTCAGTGAATGGATACTGAGGTAATTTCACTGACCTGGTAGGCCCTCATTACCTCAATGTTTAATGCTTTGACTCTCCAGTAAATTAGGCTAGTAAAACTAACATCACAAATGAAACTGTGTGATATTCATGCCAAAGCACTGGCAAAACCTCAGATCTCCAGCCAGAGGCTGTGAAGTATGTGTTTAAGAAGTTGCAACCTTTTTACAGACAACTGATCTGAAGGACAAAAGGATTACAAGGCTGCCCCACAGAAGCAAGTAATCACTGGGAAAAAAAAAACCCAACCAAACAAAAAACCAACATAAAGGGCTTAAACCAGTCTTTGAGATCCTTTCCTCTCTCCTATTACTTCACTACAAGAGTCCTAGCTCAGATGTCAGGTGCTGGGGTTTTACCAGGATAAAATGGGCTGCCTTTCGTGGAGCAAAGTAGTTGAGGAATCAGCCATGTTGCTTACACAGTCATGGCTCTGGTTTTAGAAGGCATCAACCTTCCACCTTCTGACCTAAGTTTTTTCACCCAAACTTCAGCTGATGAGAGGCACACTCTTCATCTACTTGAACACATAGTCAACCATGCTAACTCATGCATTTGCATCAAGCCACAGGGACCCATGCGCTCTAGCTACTCTTCAGATGCAGGACTGGGAATTTGGGGACTGAATCACAGAATGGTTTGGGTTGGAAAG
>NW_009929892.1:18874-27379 GCF_000696875.1 Nestor notabilis | reverse complement strand
ACCCCAGACATTGTAGGCAATAGGCACAGGACGGCACGGGTGGAGCAGGAGAGCGGTAACAGGGAGAGCTGCCCTGGACGGGCTGCCGTTCCACTGCCCGGCCGTGTTCCCAGCTGCTTTGCCATGCTTTCTGCTGGAGAAGGGGAGGCGGTAAATAGAGGTACACGGTTGAGATCAAGGGCGTGCAACCGCTTCTTTGTTCGTGTCAAATGTCTTCAGAGACCTAAGTTGCTGTTTGAAATGTGATACTTATTTATTCATTTAGGGTTCTGTGAATTCTGTGGGTCTGTGCTGACACATGAGTTTAGATACTTGTAGCAGGGTAGACAAAAGCAAGTGACAGTTGGACTCGTTTAGAATAAAAGAAGCCCTTGCACACCAGCTTTAAGCAGAGCGAGTTCAGAGATATCTGCACAGCTGTATATTACAGTGTGCTTGTAGGTGAAGTTTTCTTGGCAGAAAGACTTCGCAACCAAGGGTGGTCTCAACAGGTATTTTTCAGTTTGGATAGTCAGAATTGAGATCTTTGTTAATGGGTAGTCAGCTGCTCCATTTGCAGAGAGTTTTCATCAGAACAGAGTTCTGGTTTTGCTTAAACTCCTACCCTGTGATGATTTTGCCATAGTTGTGCTCTAAAGCAGAGTTCCAACTCTTCATGTATTTCTCTGTTTTTTGAAGAGGGCAAAGTTAAGCTCCAGAAACTATCAAAACCATTATTGGGTGACTGTTGCTGGAAAGTAATTTCTTTTGTACATTCAGGGTGTGCTGGGCCGCATCAAAAGGAGTGTGACCAGCAGGTCGAGGGAGGGGATTCTCCCCCTCTACTGTTGTCTGGGGAGACCCTCCCTGCAGTCCTGTGTCCAGCTCTGGGGCAACAACACAAGAGGGATGTGGAGCTGTTGGAGCAAGTCCTGAGAAGGCCATGCAGATGCTACAAGGGCTGTAGCAGCTCTGCTCTGGAGACAGGCTGAGAGAGCTGGGCTTGTTCAGCCTGGAGAAGAGAAGGCTTCAGGAGACCTTAAAGCAGCCTACAGTGCTGAAAAGGACTGACAGGAGAGCTGGAGAGGGGCTTTGGACAAGGGCCTGTAGGGACAGGACAAGGAGGAATGGCTTTAACCTGACAGAGGGGAGATTTAGATTAGATGCTAAGTTCTTGACTGTGAGGGTGGTAAGGATTGGCACAGGTTTCCCAGAGGAGCTGTGGCTGCCCCATCCCTGGCAATGTTCAAGGCCAGGCTGGACAGGATTGGAGCAACCTGGTCCAGTGGAAGGTTCCACTAGGTTCCATGGCATGGGGTTGGAACTGGGTAAGCTTTAAGATCCCTTCCAGCACAAACTCTTCTGTGATTACTGGATAAGGGTGCTATCCTTTATTTTGGTTTAAAAATTTTGCTCCTGAATTTTCAGTCTAAATGTCATCTTTATGCTGATTTTGGGTGGATGCCAAACTAAATAGCCATTGAAGTCAGTGTGACCAAAAGAGATGAGGAAAGGGTATGTCTTCGCCCTGGAGAAGTTGGTGGTTGCACTTCAGCCCTGGCTGCCCGTTACAAAGGTGGTGTAGCTAGAGTAACATCTGCAAAGGTCTTAGGGGAACATTGTTGTAGTTGATAAGGAGGTTGTTACCATGTGTTGCCCTCTTTAATGAGGGTTAATGCAGTGACAGAGTGTAAGTTATCCAGAGGTGGCTCACAGCTGGTTGGTTCACACATATGAGCAGGCTGCCAGCATTTGGTGCTGCAGTACAGTACAGCATCTGTCAGACCCTTGCATTTTACAGAGCTCTTCAGCTTGTCTTCTGACACCCCAAAAAGCAAACTACAATGTCTCGGATCTCCCCAAAAAGTGTTGCCATTCAACAGCTGTCAGAAGAATACTGTGACATGGGCACAGTCAGATGGGAAAGCTGCAGCAAAATGTTCAGAGTAGATGCCTTTCCCCTTACTCCTGGGTGCTGTTGTCTGTTTTGGTTTTTTGGTTGGGCTCGGTTTTTTCCCTGCAACATGAAGTAGGTATCCTAACATGAACAAAGCAGTGGGTTTCATGTCAGAGCTGGATTCTTTTTTCCCCAGACAGGATCCACTAAGTTCATGCACTTCACTGCACAAATCACCCTCAAGTAACTTATCAAAAGCCTCACTGATGTAATACACTTAACTGTATGATTTAAATAATGCCATCGTTGGATCTAGAAACTACATAGCTGTTATAAAACAACCACCTTGCTCTTTTTTTTTTTTAAAGTGAATTAAAAGATTATGTGGTCTGTCCAGCAAATGCGTCAGCTGTGCATAAATTATGACAACTGCCAGGCAGAAGAGTCATGGTCTCTCGAAAAGGGAGTTAGAAGTTGACTTTTCCAGAATAAAGCAATATGCTATTTTCTTCTGCATGTTTTGTGTATTAGGTGCTTGAGAATAGGAATCTGCAAGAAGGCATTAAAAAAAGTAAACACTGCTGCAGATTTTGTGCAGTGTAAATAGAAAGCCAAGCTAAGTAATGGTGAAAACTGTGTTTCTGTGAGGATAGGGAAGGGTGCATAGAGAGGCATAGAGATATCATTTCTTTTACTGAATACAAACATTTCTGCTTTGCCTTACTCCCCTGCAGGTCAGTGCTGACTGTTGCTTGTGAACAGACTGAAGTACTGCTTTTTGACCCAATATCTTCGAAGCACATCAAAACTCTCTCTGAAGCTCATGAAGACTGTGTAAATAATATCAGGTAAGTCAGAAGGAATATTTTGTCTTGCCATAGATGTTTTTCTTGTGACAGTGTGGAAAGTTTGTGTTATGTACATTCTTGGAGGGTGCGGGTTTTGTGAAGCTGTTGGGCTGCAGTTTTCTTTGTGCCATTTTCCTTCTCTGGGTATTGGAGGTGGGGAAAGGCTGGAAAGGGGAAGAGGAGGAATCTGAAAGTGATAGTAGTGGTATGTAATGCTGACAGGTACTGCAGTTTATGGGAGGGCAAGAGTGTTAAGCTATTATATTATCACCTGTTTAAACTGGCCTTTGGAATGCCTTGAATGAGTGTGGTAAATCAGAGCATAACAAGTAGCACGTGATTTATGTTTGAGACGCAAGTCCGAGACCGTAGCAAGTTACATATCTGTATGAATGTGGCTGGTATTTTGAATCATAAGAGTAAATGCCATAGTTGCATAGAAATTTCCAAAGAAAGACTGTCTAATTTAAATGCAGGTATGATATGGAAGACCTGGGAAAGTGAACTGGCTTCTGCAGTTCAACTTGAACTCAGTCTCTATGGTTTAAATCCATTGCCTGTTTCTTAGGATGAAATAGGAAATGGCAAGTACAGAAACTGAAATCATCAGTATTTTTGTCATCTAATGTTTTTCCTTTTAAATTCTATTATTTTTAGTTGTTCTGGGTCTGAGGATAGACTTTGAAATGTGAACTTAAGGCACTTTTTGACCTCTCTTCACTCAGGTCCTCAAAGAAAGAGTTAAAAAAAACCCCAAACCAACAAAACAAAGCCAAAAAACTATGCCCAAACCAAAAAGCCCCCAAAAAATCCATAGAAGAAATCTGAGAATTTCTCCTCAACAGAGCTGGATAAAATAAGGGGCGCCAGTGTCTTCACATAAACTGATGGATTTGCCTGCTTTAAACATATATTCCCGCATAAACTGATGTTTTTCACAAGCTGCCTGTCCTCGCTACAAGAGAGTTAAGTTTTACATCAGTTGGATGTCTGTCTTTCAGAAAAGCTAATGTAAAAGCTGGGGCTAGCTGACACAAATAAAAGAGGAGATGTTGAGAACATGCTTTTCTGTAAGGAAATACAGCTTTTTGGGGTTTGTGACAGTGGTTGTCCTTTAAACATGCTTAGTTTTTAGATAAAGCAAAGTGAGAGAGCCATATTATCAAGGCATCAGAAGGCAGAGGTAAAATGGATTTATTTTGGGTTTTATACATCCCTAATTCGGTATCTGATCTTTACATTCAAACTGCTTTTGCTCGGTCTCGAGTTAGTCTAGACTGTGTTTTACAAAGAGCATTCTGTTGCAGGTTTTTTGGCTGGTTAGCTGTCTCTGCTGCAGTCAGCTGTGCTGATCTTGAAACTTTATTTAATTCTTTGGTTGAGAACAGCCATGAAACTTCCTGCCACCATCTTCTATTATTGAAAAGATATTCTTTCTTTCCACTTTGTCTGTCTCTGAGGCTTTGTAAGTCTGTAATTGGTCCTTAAATGTCTTTTCTTTGTGTAGTTCGATTTACATAAAAATACCAGTACTAGCTCCAAGCAGGTAACTGTTAGGTCTACTGTCTAATACCTACCAGACTAAGGTAGTTTCTAGCAATGTAGTAAACTTTATGCTTTCCTTCAAAATGCTTCTTAAAGATTTATTTTGTCTTTGTAGGATATTGGTGTCTTTTTCTGTGTTTTCGTGCATGTCCCCATTTGTTACAAACTTAGATAAAAGGAACTTAACTGTGTATTACAAAATATTGTTAGTACAGCATTACCTGAAGTACTATTTCTGCTTAATGAGCAGGACTTGAGGCACTGCAGTAATACAGAAATTCCTTGTAATAAGCACCAAAAGTAAGTTTCATTACTGCTGTGCCCTGTAGCAGGTGCCTCAGAGCTATGTGTGATCAGAGAAGCACGTAGTGGTTCTTACAGCAGTCTCCTAGTCACTGAGGATTTGTGTATAGTAATCTGAAGCAGATTTTTTTTTTTTCCCACCTGAATTCAGTCAGGTTTTGAGCTTACTTAAAACTCCCACGGCAGAGCTCCATGGCACAGGAGTAGTTAACAGTGTTTTTTAAACTTTCTAGCTAGTTAGAGGTCCTCTAATTTTTTGGTTTCTTAAGTAGGGAGACAAGGAACAATTAATCTCAGTTTACTTCCTTCTGAATCTCATGCACCTTCAATTATCTGTTTTTCAAATGAATCCTGGTCTATTTTGTCAATCTGTATATGAAAGCTGTTCACAATACCATTTGTATCTCCCTGTCTATTCTTTGTGAAGCCTGTTTGTGGTGGGTGAAGCAGGGTTGCCTGTAGCTTCCAAGGTAAAGGCAAATGGATTTATACAGGTGAGAGATGTACTCGTTTTACTTTCGCCCTGAAAATCTGAAATGTTGGTTTCTTCCCATTGTAGTTGGCTGTTTTTCATTGGAGTTGTTGCTATTTTTACATAACATAGCATTTTATCTTTTAGACCTAAAACCACACTGTTTCTAGGGGTAACTTATCACACACGTCTGTGTAGATCATTCATGCCTTAGTAGTCATGTAAAACTACTTTTGGTGGGTTTTGAATAGGTTTTATTTTCCTTTTTTGCATCAGATAAAGTGCCTTTTTTTTTTTTTTTCCCTCTCAAATGCCTTCATCAGGCATGAATTCCAAACGTAAACCAGTATGTTTTGTCCTTCTAAAAGTAAGGGCATGCATAAATTGCGTCGGGAATAGAGTATGATAAACTTTGATCTGAGTAATGCAAAACAAATAATTGTATCCCATGATTTTCTCAGTGAACCAAATAACTTGTCTAAGTAAGCTTAGGCAAAGTCTTGTCTTCAGTTGTTTTTGGGTTTTGTTTGTTTGTTTGTTTGTTTGTTTTTACAAGACCAAAGATTTTCATGATAAAGAATTACCACTTGAACAGGCTAAGTACTTAACCTGATTGGTGTCATAATCCAACTAGTATGACCCATGTTCTTTTCCACTTTATCATCTTCTCCCAGTGTGACTAGACTGACTAGCCTGTCAGAAAGCAGGAATTCAAGACCTGCTAAGTGCAAAACAGAGCATGTGGAGCACGGTGCACATCATATAAATTCGCTGCTGCACAGAAGGGCACTGTAGAACTGCAGGTCTGTAAATACTTTGTGAAATACAGAGCAGTAGGTTTGCTTTTCTTGCAGTATTTTGAGTTAAACAGAATTGTATGTTATATTGTGATCCAAATTCAAACCACTCAAATCTCAAATGCACATCCGTATCAAAGGAGTCCATAAATTTGGGCAGCCTGTGCCACTTGATTCATAGAACTTGTTAAGACCTCGCCAACAGAGTTTAAGTTGACAAGCAGGTATTCTTCATTGCAGCGCTGGGAGACACAGGGAATATCTCCTCCTATGTGTGTCTCGTTTAAGTATCAAACAGACCGTGATTATATTGTTGCTTAACATACATATTCATTACATTTCTGATAAATGTCATGCATATGCATTAGTTGTCCGAGAGTTGTTTTACAAAATTCCATGCCTATTTTCGCATGTGCATAACAACGTGGTAGTGGTCTTTGGTGGTTGTTTTACTTCTTCCAATGATCTTTATCACTTGGCCGTTCCTTGAACTCTTGTTCTGGAAGTCTTTGAAGCATATGCAGTAGATAAATGCTTACACCAGCTTAATTAGTTTGGTAACACCACTGACATAAGCGAGTGATTTCTCCTCGTCCTTCTACTTATCAGTTAACTTTGCTACAGCACCTCCTGAACATCTGCTAGTTTCAGATATCTTTTACCTACAGTCCTGTTTTGGTTACAGTAAATTTTGTCCGAAGGTCATAAGGTTCTAAAACTGTCAGCTACAACGATTTATCTTATACAAGGATCCTTTTATGTTCTTTTGGTTGGGCTCTTTAGGTTTGGAAAGTTTTGTTGTTATGTACAAAGACACCAAGCTTAAAGTTACTTAAAACTGAATTGTCTTGTTTACAAAGGATTATATTTCATTTTGTACTTCCTTGTCTCACACTTGAAGCTGCTACTTCCAAAGATGATCAGAAATTCTCATCCTAAACAGTGCTCTCTGCACTTGCACTTTGATACATGTACCTGCTTTTGTGCATTTGAAAAGCTGAATTTCAGTGTGCCTGCTTCAAATGCATGAACTGTAGTGCAGGGAAAGGAAAGGCAGAAACATGGCCACAAAATCCCCTTGCTTTCTGATGGACATTGTTTATACTGCCCAGGTGGTACAAAATCTTCCTGAATGCAGGAGGTCTGCATGGCTTCTCCTGGCTCTGCAGCTGCAGCGAGCAGTGCTCCCGGGGCATTGTGTTGCTGGACAGGCTTTGGAGTAAGAATGGCAGAGGTGAAATGAAATTGAGGTTCTAGGGAAATGTGCAAACAGTGGCAGTTTTCAAATTTAAATTTACTACATGTTTCCAAGATACCAATACCATGTGTAGTGTAAACCATGCTGTTAGTAATGTGAGCCATACATCAGAGTTAATCTGCTGGATTAAATCTCTTGGAAAAGCACTGTTGTACGCCCTATGCAAAACCATGGGGCCAGCTTCTCAGCATGCTTAGTGCACACGTGTGTCTCAAGTGTCCATGTCTCAAGTGTCCAGCTGTGGTTGTGTCACAGAGTGGCAAGAGGTCTGGTTGGAAAGGACCTCTGGAAAACTTGTAACAGCCTTCTGGTAAGAGAGGGCTTTGGTTTGCCTCACTGGCACGTGGATAAGCCTGACACTGAATGTTTCCAGCACAAGTGGTTCCACTGCTGTGTGGGCTGGTCTGGCTAGGGAGGGTGTTTATAAAAGTAGGTCCTATTACAGGCTTTGCAACAAGTGCTGTGTTCTGCCTGTGCCAGTGGTGCAAAGATCTGGTGAGAGCCTTCAGCAGGGGCTGACTGCATTGGATGCCAAGCAGTGATGGTGGTACAGAGCAGCATCAGGCCTTGCAGAGGGGGAGTACTCAGGTATTAGTTAAAGGAGGCTTGGACATCATATGTTTTGGCTAAGCTAATGGGATGTGTGCTGCGCAGGGCAGCAAGGCTTAAAAGCACTGGAGGCATTCCAGTAGCAAGGCAAGGTGATCTGTATTTTAAAAACCTTCTATGAGTGCAGACAGCTTATGCCTTGGGTGGGGAAGAGAGGAAGATTTGCAGAATAAAGGAAAAATGAGGGTGAATATGTGGGTAGAAATGAAAACAGTGAAGAGCATGGGTTTAATTACGATCCGATAGGTCCTTGTGTAGTCAAAAATTAAGATAGAATTGCTGTGTCTTCTGGTGCTGCCTGGCTGTAGTAGCAAATGGATCTGGCAAAAATGGGGAGGAGGCATAAACCACATTCAATCCAGGCTAGCAGACCTCTATTGCAGAGACTGCCAGACCAGTTAACAGGAATATCTTGCCAGTGGTCTAAAAGCTGAGCAGTCATAGGACATGTGTGTCTTACGAAAACTTGGTAAGTTTAAAGTTGAGTATTGTCCAGATAGTAACTTATTTGTGAGCATTTGTTCCACTGGTGGCTGGGTAGTTGTGTGATCTTCACATGATTCGTTTTGTTTTGTTTTGTTTTGTTTTTTTTTTAAATCTGCTATGCTTCTACAGGTTTACTAGTTTACTACTACCAGTTTGTATCCCAACAGTACTGTTTTGTAATGGAACTGTTTTATTGGCAAACATTCTGCTGTATCTACTGTCTGTTTTGGTGTTTTGTGGTGTTTTTGGTTTTTTGTTTGTTTGTTTGTTTTGTTGGCTTGGGTTTTTTGTTTATGGTCCGGTTTCACCCC
>NW_009929892.1:0-18843 GCF_000696875.1 Nestor notabilis | reverse complement strand
CCCCCCCGTGGCCACTCTATTTCTTGTGTTAGCTTAAATTCCTGCTTAAGAATATTTAAATTAGAAAAGGCACTAAGCAGCCACAGTATTTCTTTCCCATTTTCAGGTTTCTAGATAATCGACTGTTTGCAACTTGTTCTGATGACACTACAATAGCACTTTGGGATTTGAGAAAGCTGAACACAAAAGTGTGTACTTTACATGGCCACACCAGCTGGGTTAAAAACATTGAGTACGATACCAATACAAGGTTACTAGTAACATCAGGATTTGATGGAAATGTGATTATATGGGACACGAACAGGTATGTGGCTGTGTTCATGCTGTTACGTTTCTGTTCATGTTCTTCATGTTCTGTTCATGTTGTTACATATCTACAAGGATAGGGGTCTTCTGTACAAGACAGAAAACCTGCTTCCTTGAATGGTGCTATACCACATTCTTAAATACCATGATTAGTTTATAGCACTTATCCAGAATTTGCATCTCCTTTATATGGTAATAGTACAGTAGCTGAAAAGAGAGCTTTTCTTGCTGACATGCCAAAAAGTAGTTCTTCCTTTTTGAAAAAGTTCTGTCTTCATTGTTGTGGTAGAATGAAAATGTGATTTCTGCCATTTCATTAAAATCTTGTAAGTAGGATAAAGACAGTAGTCAGAAAAGTTTTAGGATGAACAAAGATGCTTAGTTATTTTTAACTCTTATGGACATTAGGGACTTCAGGCAAAGCTAATTCCAGCCATTTCTTGTGCTTGTTTTTTGCTGTCCAGGTGCACAGAAGATGGATGTCCCCACAAGAAGTTTTTTCACACCCGTTTTCTTATGCGAATGAGGCTGACGCCAGACTGTTCCAAAATGTTGATCTCTACCTCCTCTGGGTATCTTCTGATTTTGCATGACCTTGACCTAAACAAATCTTTAGAGGTTGGCAGCTACCCAATTTTAAGAGCGAGGAGGACTACTACATCAAGTTCAGGTAAATGCTTGTGGAAAAATCTGTGGCAGCTTCTGTGTTAGAGGTGTTTTATGGGATATTCTTAGCTATCAAAAGAAGGCAGAGCTGGAGTTGGCAGAATTCTGCCAAGGAACTCTTTGGTATGTTAGCTGCTGTGTTCAGGGGTCATGCATCTGTACTGTTGACAGCAGATCTAGAAGAATTGCATGTTCTGAAGTTTCACTGCTTGCTTCCTCCTGCTTTGTGACAGTAACAGAGTAAAATAGTGACAAACTCTGCCATTTGGGGTGTCTGGATATGAAAGGAGTGGCTGGGGAAAAATTCGTACCCCAGCTTCTAGCAGAGACGGTGCATAAGAAGGAAGGGATGCAGCTTGCCTCTTATTCCCAGTAGAGTCCTGTGCTCACAGTTTATTTGTATGAGGCACAAATAGAACGGTACTTTTAGAGTATAAACTGAGCTTTGGAAAGTATTTTCTTAACAAGATGCCTTACCATTTACTTAATACTTCTAAGGAGGGTTAAGTGGGGAACATGCATAGTATGTGGGCTGTGCTAAGCTCTTGGTTCACATGACTGATGCTGTTTGCAGACATAACTTCATCAGGTTCCTCTGGTCCTCGAGCTGTTGGTTCACCATGTCACCAGAATGATTCAGGTCTGCTGTCTGAGAAACACATGTCACGGTCCTCCCAGCGAGAAGGTAGGAAAAGCCTTTTAAAAAGTAAAAAATCATGGACTTGGACTCATTGTATCCAGAAGAGGCCAGAGTGTCATAGTGAAATAATTTGGGTTTGGCTCTGAGACTTTTAAAAGAGTAATGTTGCTCTGACTTCTATTAAACCACTAAAATACCATTGCACACCAAATCTGGGCATCTAATTTCCACACCCACACCCCCCCCCCCAAGAAATCTGATAACAGTAACAAGATCTTTATTTTATCTAATTACATGATTGTTATGTAGAAAAACCAAAAAAAACCACCAAACCCCAACTCAAAACCAGCAGTAGACTGATGAGGAAGGTGAAGGTCAATGTATAGACTTCATTGATACTTACGGTTGGCTTTTCTTTCTAGGTGGATCACCTAGAAATAGTTTGGAGGTCTTAACACCAGAGGTTCCTGGAGAAAGAGATCGAGGCAACTGCATTACATCACTACAGCTACATCCAAAAGGTTGGGCTACGCTTCTTCGATGCTCAAGTAATACAGATGACCAGGAGGTAAAACAAATATGTTTTGGGTTTTTTTTTCTTTTGCTGTTTTTTTTTTTTTTAAATACATTGAGATGTATTGATCACACAACTATGTTGATATTTCCTTGTTTTGTGGGTAAATTTAATTAATCCCAAGCACAAACACAGGCTGGGCAGAGACTGCTTTGAGAGCAGACCTGAGGAGAAGGTCTTGGGGGTGTTGGTTGACAAGAAGCTCCTTATGACCCAGCTTCAGTGTGCCCTTGAGCCCAGAAACCCCCTGTGTGCTGGGCTGCATCCCCAGAGTGTGAGCAGCAGGTCGAGGGGATTTTGCCCCTCTACTGAGGCTCTGAGGAGACCCACCTCTACAGTCCTGCGTCTAGCTCTAAGCCCCCCAACATAAGAGGGACATGGAGCTGTTGGAGGGAGTCCAGAGAAGGCACATCTCTTACGAAGACAGGCTCTGAGGCTTGGGTTTGTTCAGCCTGCAGAAGACTCTGGCCAGACCTTGTTACAGCCTTCCAGCAACTGAAGGGGACAACAAGAAAGCCAGAGAGTGATTTTTTTATAAGAGCAAGTAGTGACAGGACGAGGGGGAATGGTTTTAAACAGACTAAAGGGAGATTTAGATCAGATCTTAAGAAGCTGTTCTTCCTTGTGAGGGTAGTGAGGCCCTGACACAGGTTGCCCAGGGAAGCTGTGGCTGTCCTGTCCCCCTGGCAGGGTTCAAGGGTTGTGAATGCCCCATCCCAGTGTTCAAGGCCAGGCTGGATGGGGCTTGGAGCAACGTGGTCTAGTGGAAGGTGTCCCTGCCTGTGGCAGGGGGTTGGAACTGGATGAACTTTAAGATCCCTTCCAACCCAAACCATTCTATGACTCTATGATAAATTTGCATTTGAATAAATTAAAGTTATTTCTGTTTACAAATGTATTTAATTTTACACCAAAACAAAAATTATTTTTTTTTTTTTTTTAAATTAATGACATCATATGACTTTGTATCCTGCATTCAGTACTTCTGTTGCCCAGTTTTTCCACAGAATATAGTTTATGGCTCTGTGAAAAGTTTTCAAATAGTAGTTTTGCTGCGAAATACATGACTTAAAAATATGCACCTGCCAAAATATAGGAGGCGTCAGCTTGGAAAAGACAGAGGATTGGACAGTTGTGTACTGGTGAACATGATTTAAGTTGAGCAGAGAAGCTCCTCTGAATTCAAGTGCCTTTGCAATTTTTTCTACCTCCCAGGATGAAGTGCTCCTGCTGTGCTGATGAATGCTTTCCAAAGGCTGCTCCTGCACTGCTGTGAAAAAAATCTCATGGCATATTTCTGCATCTACTTAAAACTGCCACAGTGTAGGACTGAATATGGTGAACTCCAGTGATGTTTATGTAATGTCAAAGTGTCTTGGTCTCAACTCTCACCCTAAAACTCTGCAACTTAAATATAAATTGGATATCGCTCATCCTCCTGGCAGAATCCATTTCAAGCCATTACTTGAAGTACTAAGTCATAAGACCAGCTACAGCTCATCTGCATCTTGCAGATTTCACTCCCTAAAACACTGCTTTAAAGAAGTAACAGCAGACTTTAAGGCCAATGTTTGATTATGTTTCTGAAATTGTTTGTGAAGTGTTACATCATAGCTGCTATATTGCACTGGGACCCTGTTGTAAGACAAAAAAGCAGTGTCTAATGCACTCAGAAATAGTGAAAAACCCAGCTTCTCATGGACTGTATACAAAAAGTAAGAATCTGCAGCTTGAGTTCGGGAGCACCTGCTCTTGAAGTTATCAAGGTTAACTTAAGTTCATTTGTAATATAAAGCCCAGCCAGAGCCTTCAGAACACTTGGATTCTTCCACATGGTCTTAGGGTTACTTCAAAAGTAGTGCTGTGACAGTTGTGCAGACCACTCTGTTTTCAAGACACAGAGGTTTTACATTTGTTTGCCAAAATCACAATTATTTGAATAGTTGTCTTTAGTTAACAGCTGATGTAAATTTGGGTTGGTTTGGGTTTGTTTGGCGGGGGGATGTTTTGTGGGGGTTTTGTTTTGTTGGTTTTGTTTTCTGGTTTTTGGGGCTGTTTCTGAAGAAAACCACTGTTTGTAATGGTAACCTGATACAGATGTGTAGAGGACTGGAAGGAAACTCAGCAGATCAAACCTCTATACAACACACAATTTTGAGAATGCAAATATTACATTGTATTGTTTGATACCGACGATTGACCTAGTTACAGTTTCCTGTGGTCCTAGTGTCTGCCTTATTCTCTTCTATTAATTAGTATTGTTTCCTTTGTGTTTATTACAGTAGAATACATGGTAAAGAACTAAGAACACTTGTATGGTGGTTGAAGTTGAATCTCTGAACACGATATAAACTTCGTCATAGAGCTGGTTGTGCATTTTGTTTGAGATTAGTTGATTAGGTTGTACATTAAAATCACAGACTGTCTCTAAAGTAACAAGATGGCTGTAGAGCTGTTCATAACACTCCTTCAAAATCTGTTTCCCTCACGTTTAAAGTTTTCTTTCTTTTTGAAGTTAAGGGCACAAAATGCCTATGGTCAGTTATAAGTTACAGTAGGCAGAGTTCTAATTTATTGTAGAATTCATTTAAATGTTTACTAAATTAAAGCAGATGCCTGGCCAAAGGATTAGGCTTTGCTCATTCCAGATAAAAACTAGATTTTAAAGGATTATATCTAGCATCCATTTAATTTTAAAAGCAGCTTTGATGCTAGACAACTGTTTTGCTTTGGCAGTTCAAAGCGGTAGAGATGTCCAGGAACTGGCCTGTTTTCAGTGTTTCATAGTAGATGCTTACTGAAGAGTAGACAAGCAATAGCATTGACCATTCCTGTTACTCAACATGCAATGGGAAGGAATGAGCATTTGCAGTGGTTTACTTTTCTTTCAATGTTCCTTTCTTTGCCTCTCCCTTTAGTGGACTTGTGTCTATGAATTCCAGGAAGGAGCTCCTGTGCGCCCTGTCTCGCCTCGTTGTTCCCTGCGATTGACTCATTGCATTGAAGAAGCCAATGTGGGCCGAGGTTACATCAAAGAACTTTGTTTCAGTCCTGATGGCCGGATGATTTCGTCCCCGCATGGCTTTGGGATCCGTTTGTTGGGGTTTGATGCACACTGCAGTGAACTTGTTGACTGTTTGCCCAAAGAAGCCAGTCCCCTGAAAGAAATTCGTTCACTCTACTCTCACAATGATGTGGTACTAACAACCAAGTTTTCTCCAACACACTGTCAGATTGCCTCGGGGTGCCTTAGTGGACGTGTTTCTCTGTATCAGCCAAAGTTCTAGGCACATCTTGCATCAACAAGACCTTCAGATGTTTGTGGGTTTTACTTCAGTTTAGTTGAAGTGTGTTCTTTCTGAAATCTCCAAATCCCAATAAGATCATGGTTACTATGATCTCCGAACACAATAGTAGAATGAGTTTTCAGCCCAGCATGGTATGCGTTCTCATAGTGCATCCACAAATCTGCTTCCATGCACTGTATTTTCAGCCTTCCAAGCAGACCTCTGATCCTGTGCCATCAAGACATGTTCTGGTTTGTACAATAATACTTGTTGATAATTTCCTTCAATGCAACTTCAAGTGGGCTATTTGAAACTAATGTGGAAGGGGCAAGGGTAGCAGTTCAGCCAAAACTCACCCAGGCTCCTCAGGTATAACACCTCCTTGTTCCAAAGGAGCTGGACTTCCTCACGTACACATCCTTGTACATGTTGCTGAAACTACTGTATGGTGATTATTAGATAATGAGCTGCTTTTCTGTGTAATAACACAGTTACTGTCACAAAAAGAAAAGGTTTTTCTCATTTATGTATTAATTCGATTGTTTGTGATTGGCTAGAATCGAATCAACTTTCTGTAACATTTTGCTATACTTAAAGCATATGGTTTCCTGTGTTTGCATATACTGTGTTTATTGCCAGAAGGAAGAGGTTCTGGATAGAGATGTAGCTCCATTTGTTTTCCCCAGGGAATTCAGTAGGAAAAGACTGTGGCAGGGTAGCAGGAGTTGAATGGGTGAAGACCCTGCCCTGTATCCACTGCAGACAAACTGGATGTTTTGTACAATCAGGGTGTCCTTGGTTGGCCTCTTACGCATCTGTGACTCCTCAGCCACTAGGGTTTCTGTTGTAAGGAGCCTTGTGCATCAGTAACATAAACCTCTATCCTGTGGTTAAAACTTAACACTGCAGACAGAATATTCTGCTGATGTTAGGGCTGTTTCCCACCTGAGTGTTCTTCCACATCTTGCCAGCACCATTGCTGTGAGAGGAATTAATCTAGGATATGTCCATAGTATCACCAGGTAGACTTTTTTCACATGTACTGTTTGGGAATGGATTAAAAGCATGCCTGTCTATAGTAAGATCTATTTGGATTTATGGGGCTTTTCATACTGTGTGAAAAACATTAATGTTTACCATTAAATCACATACTAAGTATGAATGCCAAGTTTTAGCCCTCGAGTTAATATAGCTAACCTTGTAAATTGTTACTTCAGTCTCGCACATCCGAATCAGTTTATAATATTCTCATTGCTTATATGTTCCAAAATGTGGTGGGTGTTTTGTGTTGGTTTGGGTTTTTGTTTGGTGGGGGTTTTTTTTAATGTTTTTCACTAAGGTTTTGCTGACCAGTCACACACTCAATTTAAACCTTACCTAAAAAGGACTGTCATGTTTTGGTGTTCAGATTTCACTCTCTCTGGCTCAACAGAGCATGTTTTTTTTACATAGCCTTTTACGAAACACATGTCTAGGAAAAAAGAAGACATTGGTGAGGTGAGATAGCTGGAAGTACAAAGCCTGCTCTTTTTGTAGTTTTGCATTTGTGTAGGTAGCAAACACTACTGCAGTATATGGTGGGTGTTGGTAGAGAAGTCATTGAAACTTAAGGTTCTTCTGCATTATGAGAAAAAGAATTTAAATTTCATCTTTTGGAGAAATGGTTTAGTATTAAAAAGCCTTCAATATTGGGTATTTGGTAATTTGAGGACTGAGGACTTAATTACTCCTGCATTGGGTTTTCATCATGTTTATCATGTCTAGTAGTCCTTCTGCATCTGACTGACGCACTGTCAGCACAGCTGACAGATTTCTGGTTTGTTGTTTGGTAAAAGTCTTAACTTTTCTGTTCTCATGGGTTTTAACAATGATTTGGTGACAGCATCTCAGTAGAATATCATCCCAGTTGGAGGAGGAAAAATAGTTTTTAAAGTAAACATACTCAGTTAACTTAAAATGCAAATGAATGCCCATAGTCTTCTTAGCAACTCGTAAGTTGAAATGTTACAGAGCATATCTTCTGAGCAGTTTTGTTGCTGAAACTGTTGTCTTGAACTCAAAAGTAGACAAAGGAAATGATAAATAAGGTGAGATGTCCTATCTTCTGTAACAGTGACTCTGAAGTTCAAACACTTGTACCTTTTGAATACTTTTGGTACTCTGTGCAAGGAATACAATTCACTTTAAGTTAATTGCCCAAGCCATGAAATAACTAAATAAAATATGCAAGTGTATCTGAGACCAGTTAGAAACACATCACTTTGACTGGCACCCAGCTCCTCTTGCATATGTGTAACAGCCTGTGAACCGAAACTAAGTATGTGGCAACTTGCATCTGTTGGTTTGTTAGAGTTCAGGGGGACTTCTCTCGTCTGTGGCTTAAAGCAGTGGACGTGAAGTGTGCACAAAACTTTAGACAGTTTGCGGAACACAAGTTTGTTATGCAAAGGAGGAGCTAAGTTGTTTGTGGGGGAACCCACACAGAACAACACAAAACCCCACAAAACTATTAACTGTGTGGGAAAACTTCTGCATACTGTGTTCTTGGTATTAGACCAGCAGAAGTGCTAAGTCTCATGTTCCTAAAGTATTTTGAAACAGAATGCATTGTGACTGAATGAACACTTGCATTTGTCTGCACTCTCCTCCATTAAAAGTTGTTGCCTGTTAGTAATAAACAGGTTCTACCCCTGTCCCTGCACTGGACTGTTATGACTTTTTCCCTAAGCATGCGCTTCTAGGTTGCTGTTTTCTCACCTTACTCTTCTACTGAACATCATCGAAGGGACTACAGGTAACTGAAGAAATCTTACTGTTCTTATAGGCTTGAACTATGTTCATTTTGGAGGTATAGCAGCACACAGTTCTTGGGTCTGTTTGTTCTCATGGCTGGTTTTGGTCTTTCAGAAATTCCTTGAACTGGTATACTGCTTATGACTAATTTTATGCCTGTTAATATGCACTGAGTGTTACTTTTTTAATTCTACCTCATGATCCACTGTTACAAGAGTATTGTGCTGAAACCCTGGACGCTAACTTTTCTGTATAAAGAAATTTTAGTTCCAAGTGACACATGTCATCATAGCATTGTGTGTGGATTGACCTGCCCTGCCCAGCTCTGGAAACCAGGGCTGCTGAGCAAGAGTGTAGGACTGATGCTAAAAGTTGACATTGACCTGATTAAGGGGTTTGATGTTTGTAATGTGTCCAGCAGATGCATATTAATTCTGTCCATGTACGCTGTAGAAATGTTACTTAGTTCTTCTGATTACATTGGTAGTAAGTTGAACTAGAATAAGTAGGTAATCTTAGGTTTTGATGATTTGATTATTCCCTTTCAACACAACTTGAAAATTTTCAATGAAGGTTAATCTATTTTACCTGTAAAGTTCTAGCAACATTTATGGAAACATTGTTCAATAGTTCACAGTGATTTTCTGCATAATATTACTTTGCCTTATTGAATTAATGAAGTTGGTGAGCTTTGGATTATGTCTAGATAGTTAAAAAAAAGTTTATCTTGCTGTTATTTCAAAAGATGAATTCTTAACCTTCCATAACTGGTATAAACCTGGAACAAATACAAAAAAATGTTTCAAATGGTAGGTGAAAGACTGCACTAACAGCTACATAAGCTACTGACTTATACAAGAGGTTTCTTTAAAATATTTACTTTTGACCATTCAAGTGTTTATCACTTGATAAATTTTACAGTATTTATACTGAATAAGAGCTCTCAATTTGATTGTAAAGCATGCAGTATGTTTTTTAAATGCATGGTTTCATATTTATTAACTTCTGTAGTAAAAGAATACCTCCATTCACAGCATGGCTGATCCGCAAAAGCAGATAAACTGCGTAATTAAGATCTCTACAGGAATGTCAACGTATAGGAGCAACGACAGGAACCAGTGTTTGAAGCTAGTAATCCTTTTGTAGTAGTCCAGTGACTGTATGTTGTGGGATTAATGCATTTTCTGAGTATTCCATTACAGCAGCACTGTTGGACATTTGTGGGTAGGGTGAGAAACTATTAATGGGACTGTACAGTGACATTCGTGACATTTCTTTGTGTGAGGTAATTTCATTTCAGTATGTATGCAGCGATGGGGCATGGGCCTACCTGTCAAACATGGGTAGTTCAGGGAAAAATGTAACCTCCAAACAGAACTATTGGGGATAGAAAGAAAAGCACAGTGATATGGACAGACACACGCACATGTTTGTTTGCATTCTTGGAAGTCTTGGTAAGGACAGTTTGATTGCCTACTACCAGAATTAGAATGTAAGCATCAACTTGTTCTGGGGTTTTGGGAGATGGGGTGGTTGATTTTGGTGGTTTTTTTTTTTTTTTTCTTTGTGTGGTGGTGGTGTTTTGTTGGTTTTTTTTAATTTGGGTAACTGACATGGAAAAGGTCTTGATTGTATAAAACATGGGTTTGTTGCTTTATGAAATATGAACTCTTAGGAAAAAAAAATAAATTTATTGCCAAATGAAAGCTTTTTAAAAAATCTAGTTTACAAGATTCTAAAAAGTTGAAGTAAAAGGAAGAAGTCAACAGCCTGCAGGAAAAAGAAACTTCTCATTTCCTGATCTTAGTCAAAGGTGCATTTTTCTAAAGCACTGAGTAACTTCAGTTAAGGTTTTTATTACAATAATAAGTTATGCATGTAGAGTATTTTGAAATACCTGAGATTTCATAGTAAAAATTGTAGCCTTTTAATATAGTATAGGAAGTACCAGAACTGCTCTTAAAATATTGTACTTATAGCCGTACAGTAACTGTGGACAGTTTCTCTTGCTTGCATAATAAATTAAACATTTAATAATTCACTGAATTAAAATCTATTTTAATGCATTTATCTTACACTGAGCTGTGTTCTGTAATGCTCACTGGTTCTTGCCTACTCCCTACAACTAAGATTTAAAAAACAATGCTTAGAGCAAAACAACCTCTGTATGCAGGTTTCTTCCCCTCCACTGGTTTCTTTGCTACTGTCTTTACTGTCAAGCATGCTTGTAAGAACAAACAGTTCACTCACAAAGCCTGGAAAGCAGAACACATACTGGGGATAGTATGATAATTATAAACTAAGTACAAGTAACAAAGCATGAGTAACCATCCGGTTGCCTAAGACCGTGCCTGTGGGGTAGACGGCTCCTTTCTTTCCAACAGCCAATCCTTGAAGGCAGCATTGCTGTTCTTTGTAAAATTCTGCTGAAGGAGCTTTGCAGCAGTGAGCAGGCAACTATCTGCCTATGGGGAACAGCCTGAGACTGAAAAGACCGTCTGCTTTGCCATGGATAGCTGAATCTGAGGCAGAGGTTTGTGGGTTGCCTGTGCAGAGAGTGGCACACTGCCCTCTTCCACTTGAAAGGTTTGGGCTCCAGTAAAGCCACTTGGATTTGGCACAGTGAAAACAGCATCTGCACAAAAACTGAATTCTGTCTCATTATCACCTGAGCAGCTGATAAACGTCACAGAGTCATGCAGGACTGATGTGGCACATGGGGCACTGGATGCTGAAGGTACATTGTAAACATCACCTGCTCTTGTGTTTTCTGTAAATGAGGCCTTCAACACATAGGAGCAATGTGACATCTGGGTTTAAATCAGAAGGTGGATCTGAGCTTGGGCAAAGGAATACAAGCTAAGCAGCTGAGGAAATGAGCACACTTTGTTGCCCTGCCTTTATTTTAAAGGCAGTAATACTAAGCTGCTGATGCGGTTCTCAAACTTGTGGGTCTCAGACCCAGCTGTAGTGCTTCTCCATCAAGCTTTCCTGAAAATGAGCTAAGGGTCAAAATTTGACTCTAAACCTCTCATCAGTACAACAGCCCTGTTTGATGCAGATTACCAGAGCAGGCAGTGATAAACAGCCTGGACCCTGCCTAAAACTAATCACTATATCCAGTTTACCTACACTGATGCTGCAAAAATGCTGTTTTGGCTTGTCAGCGCTTGTGGCTTTCTCTTACCACCTCATTACACACCGCATAATAGATGAGAGGAAAGCTGTCTCTCTAGTTGTTAGAGATGCTGTTAGATTTTTCCAGTGACAAAAATCTAACTCAACTATCACAGCCTGACTGATATGTGATGTTTACTTCTTATGGCTGTTACTGGAGCCTCTTGCCTTTTCCAGCCCCTGTCATTTCAGAGCTGCTGAAAGCTGTTGCCTTCATAGTAGTTTACTTTCCCATGCAAAAGATTTCCCCACACCCCACTCCTGTAAACAGCTAAGAACTGGCCAAACTTAACTAATTTGCATAAAATATTGTATAGAAGGTCTCTGGAATAGAAATAGGCCTGAAAACCCACAGAGCAATATTTTGCAATATTACCCTCTTTTGCTCAAAGGAGTTACTACCCAAAGTCTAGCTCCATTCGTCTCTATTCCTGTTACTATTGTTGTGGAATTCCCCTTCCCAACTGCCTTTCCCTTCATTACCTGGAAATTATTGTAGTCTGCCAAGAAGAACAACCAAGGCATCAGAAATCAGTTTTAAAATTCTCCTTTAGAGGTTGGTCAAAATATGAGCTACATGTTTTCAGAGAAGGCAGCAACTGAGGCCTAGCCTCTCTAGCTGTTCAGGCAATGTCCTGGCTTAATAGCAACACAGTGATGAGACATGGCAGCAAAACATTGAGGATCCCGCTCCTGTGCTGTCCCATGGCAAAGGGTATTAAACAGTTGAAGCACTGCAACTCCTTCTCTGCTCTCTTGAAGACTGACTACATATCCTGTCTTGTAAACTCTGTAACTTTTGTAAACAGTAACTTGTGTGCCAAAACTCACTGGATCCCCCTCTTCACTGATTTTGAGTATCTATCCTCTTATACATAAAAGATCTGTACTTTAAGCATACAATTCTTTTGATTGTGTTATAAAACTGTCAGTGGCTATAAAGATGATACTTGAATACTGTTCCATCATGACAGACTTGCAGTGCACTCAATCTAACCATGAGATATAAGCAGTGACAGCAACAGATAAGGACCACACTTTATTTTTGCTGCCCATCACCAACTAGTGGCAGGCTCTAAACACTTCAGATTTCCCTTAGAAAATTAGAGGAGTATGTATGATTTTTCACAGAGAAAAAATTTGCACAAGATGCAAATTTTTGATTGCATCGAGGAGTGATTACAAAAAACCAGTACACTGGTAACAATCAGATTCTGCCAGTAACAAACATTCAGTAAACATTTTATTTAAATGCAGATAATCACAACATTCAGATACAAGATGCTCACTTGTGCCTGGCCATTTCTGACTGTCAAGCTAGGGACTATATAATAACACACTGATTACAATCAATGTTTTGGGACAGTTTAGCAAATGGAAAACTCAAATTTTAAAAAGTAATAGCCATTCAAAACATATGAAAAGACCAGATCAGACTGGTTTCTAAAAGCCTTCCTGCCCCCCATCATTCAAAATGTTTCGTGTTACATATAGAGTTTCATAAAATAAAGTCCCCAAGGAAAATCAAATGCTTTTTGTTAAGACCCTCACCTGGTTTATGGTCATGCTTACTCTTCTGTCCCTTTCTCTAAGGTCTCAAGTCTTATCTCTCAACTCCCAGGTCTGTAAGATGCACAATACTTCCTGTTTCTTTAAGTCTTGTTTCAATACTCACCTACGGAAGTCCTTAAACGCATCTCCAAACACTGAATCTTTTCTACCTAGTTGCTTTTAAGGTAATCTTTGGCTGTTATCTCTGCTACACTTAAAGATCTCTGCTTATGTCAATAATACCCAGAAACCTCATCTTGCCAATGCTGCTATACAATTCTGCCTTACAGAACTACCAAGAGTATGTATCAAGTAGGCAGAACACCAAGCTTCAGGTTCAAGTACCTTGTTGTGATCCATTATTCCACAGCTCAAATGAAACAAAAGTTTGCAAGAGACAAGATACATCAGTAAAGAGCTGTGTTTGTGAACTATTTTCTCTGCGGCAGGAAGCTGAACTCATTTCATGAGCATTACAGAAAGGGCCATCTTCTTAGTAGCCCCATAGCTGCAAGTAACAGAAAAAGCAGCAATAAAAAAAAAATCCCCAAAAACCAAAACCAACCAACCAACCAAGCAACCACAAAAAGCAGAACAAATTCCATGTTTACAAGTTGAAGGTTTTTTAGCAAGGAAGGACACTTTAAAGCTTTAGTAGGTTTGCCATTTCATTCCTTCCATTTTTCCCTTTTCACATGAAGGCACACATGTACATATACAGATTCCACTTTGAACTGGAGTCAGTTTACACTGAAATTAAAACATTTGGTAACCACTCTTACACTGCTGAATGAAACACTCATCTTACAGCCAAGCATCAAAACAGCTGGCAAAAACCAGTTTGCGTAGACTTAGTTTAAGTTTGAAGTTCTAAACTTCAGTTATCCCCATTTGAATCTGTCCTTTTAGCTTTAAACAGTAAGAAGTACTTAGGACCCTAGAATATTTGGAAATACAGTTCTTAAATTGAGATTTTGATGTTTATCAGGCAAGAGAATCAATTTTCATCAGCCCATCCTTGATTTTCATGATCTACAGTTTGGACAGTGGAGCACGTTCTATCAGAGCATTAAGAAATCTTGGGAGTGATACAGAATAAGCTGCTGGTCTAATATAACTATTTTTAAATTTCTTTTGTTTTAAACCTTTTATTTGTCTAGTAGCTTCATTACGGGAAAACTCACCTGCCAGCAAATAAATACGTTTAAAAGTTCGCCTTAGTTGCACCAAGGTTTAGATGCATCACCATTCACTCCATAAACATTGAAGGCCAAGACTAATTACCTTTCATACTACGCAGGCACTGTTTCTTGGTATTAAGTGACATCGTATGTGCCAATAACCATGTGAACAGAGGAGCCGAAAAAGATGTGGTTTTCATGACAGCTTTAGCAAGAATTCGTAGGTTGCATTGATTATGCCCCAGGACAGGAGAGAACGATGGTAATTCAGATGTGCTCCTCGGAAAAGGTGGATGAGTTTTCTATCACGTTCCAGCCAGATCTTCACAAAAACTTTTGAGAAGGACTGAAATTCACCACCAATCTGAGCTTGCATGCGAGTTTTTACAACATTCACTGGGAAAAACAAGAATCCAAGCATGGCACCCAACAGCCCTCCACAGATAAAGTCATTGACCAAATGAGTGCTGTAAGAAGTTGCTTCAGGCAGACACTGTTTAATAGGTCCCCGTAGGCCAAAGAAGAGTGCATTACTGGGTCCATTTCGGAGCAGAATAGGCACCAGTCCCCGATAATATTCTCTCATCCCATAGACTTTCAGTACTTTGAAAGCCTGGTAAGTGTTTGTAAATTTATCGTGGTGTTTGTAGTCCTGAAGCAAAGTCTGAACTCGCTCAAAAGGTGTAAGAACAGCTTCCGTGGTCCCTGCAAGCACTGCTGCCATGCTGCAAGTGACAAGTTCAGGAGCATTCGTGTGGCTATGGAGCAGGGAGGAGAAATCTTCATACAAGCCAAACATTAAAGCCAGCGTTGTTGTTTTCTGCATTAAGGGAGGAAGGATACCACGATAGAGATTTCGAATCCCATCCTTCTGCAACTGATGTACTGCATCCTTTGTTTTCAAACCATACAACTGCTGTCGAAAGAGGACCTTCTGGATGGGAAAAGTGATTGCTATATTTGTGAAGGCTGCACAGCAGCCACAAAGATAATGTTTTCCAGAGGTAGCCGTTACATCGTTGCTTGGGTACTCCTTTGCCTTCACTGGGGCAGAACCTTCTGAATCCATCATACTGTTTTTCTTGCTATAGTTCATCTCAGTTCTCCTTACCTACACCAAAAAATGAAAAGAATGAACATGAGCAGAGCTGCAGGTGATCCTGCAGCTTTTTTTCCACACTAGCGGACCATTCCAGCAGCATCCAGTATAGGGACACCACACACTAAACTATGTCACCCAAGGCTCTGTCCAGCCTGGCCTTGAACACCTCCAGGGTTGGAGCATTCACAACTTCCTTGGGCAACCTGTTCCAGTGCCTCACCACCCTCACTGTGAAGAACTTCTTCCTTATATCTAATCTAAACTTCCCCTGTTTGCGTTTAAAGCCATTACCCCTTGTCCTACCACTAGAGTCCCTAAGGAAGAGTCCCTCCGCAGCATCCTTGTAGGCCCCCTTCAGATATTGGAAGGCTGCTATGAGGTCTCCACGCAGCCTTCTCTTTTCCAGGCTGAAGAACCTCAACTTTCTCAGCTTGTCTTCATACAGGAGGTGCTCCAGTCCTCTTATCATCCTCGTGGCCCTCCTCTGGACTTGCTCCAACAGCTCCATGTCCTTTTTATGTTGAGGACACCAGAACTGTACACCTGAGGAGAGCCCATAAAATATGAAGGAGAAAAGTGACAAATGCCAGATTTGACTAATGTTGCACTGTTTTCTACTCAAGTCTCAGAGACCTGAAAAAGTGGCAGTTTCTCCTTTCTGTACGTTTTCAAATTGAAATAGAAGTAAACTGGAAAGGAAACTGAACTACGAACTTTGCAAGCGCTACATCACAGCTAACAAGAGGCATCTCATACATTGGATTTCCCCATTCAATGTGCCAAATAATTCAAACAATGAAAGGCCCACCGTCATGCAAATAAAATACACATCACCAGGATGGTGGTGGGGACCAAAAGAGAGCCTAAGTATAAATAAATAAATAAAATACATGCTGTAGCATTAAAAATTCTGGTTATTCCACTCTGCCTTTCTCTGTGGCAGAAAACAACAAATAATTGTGGTTTAACCCAGACAGCAACTAAACATCACATGCACACTCTCCCCAGTCTGAGAATCGGAAAGGTAAACGTGAGCTAAAAAGTTTAATAATTCAAAAGATTTTAGAAGTAACTTTTAAGGGGGACCTCTTCCCTCCCCCCCCCCAAAAAAAGGAAACCAACCAAAAAAACAACAAAGAGAGAAAGGAGCCAGTCCCTGAGCAGCATCCCAGCCCCAACCCCCCTCCTCTGGTTTTACTGCTGAGCATGACATCGTATGCTATAGAATATCCCTTAGGTCAATGAGGGTCAGCTGTCCCACTCTTGTGTACCCCCAGACTGCTTGCTGGCAGGGCAGCATTAGGAACAAAAAAGCTCTTGACGCTGCGCAATCACTGCTCAGCAATAGCTAAAACATCCCAGTGTTATCAACACTATTTTCATCACAAATCCAAAATACAACCCCATACCAGCTACAATGAAAGAGATTAACTCTATTCCAAATCTAATACGCAGCTGTAATCACAGCTTTAAATCAAACAAGAAAGATTCTAATAGTTTTGAAAATTTCTGAGCATTCCAGTTAATTAGCCTGCAGCCTCATCTACGGAGAAAGATTGCTTCTTGAACCTGCACTTTATTTTCACATTCTGTCAAGAAGTTTAGGACCTTGAGCTTGGCTCAATCTGAGGTCCTGAAGGACACATAGAGACAGTTCTACCACATAAAGCAGAGAACTACTAAAGTAATCATTACCAGGCAACACTCGTTCATCACTTAAAATGGGATTACTTATTCAACAAATATAAAAAGCTGGTTTTGCAGCTGATTCAAATCCTAACTTTCACTACAGCACAGTCTGAGCTAAGTCAGTAACAATTAAGTGAGGCAGGTGCTGGTTTGTGAACTTCAGATATTACCTGCCAGCGATGGGCATGAGATTCCCATGATTTCAAAATGGTGTTTGGAGCTAATACCTGTAACTGCCATGACGACCTGATTCTCAAGGTGCAGCCACTACAGACTGTTATGTGAAGGATGTGCTGCAGAGGCTATCCAGAAACAAGCTGGATTGCTCAAAGCAACCTGACAGATTATTCTGACCAAGTACACAATTTATTTCTAAAACAAAACACATATATGCCTTGATTGGCTTTCCCCCTACACTTGCATGATATTTAATCCTTTAAGGTCTAGCAAGTGAAATGACACTTACAAAGATAAAGTGTTTCTGTCAGTATAAGAAGGAACATCAGAGACAAGGATTCGTACTATAAGGCTTATACAACACTTTATATATGCACCGGTTCAGAGTATTATTCAGATTACTGTAGTTCTGCTTGTACATACTAAAAAAGCCACATCTGAAGATATGCTAGACTTAGACAGGAGATAGCGGGTCATGTTAACTAACAGTGTGGAAGAGTCTCATCAGAGACAATAACAAGGTGATTCAAAAGGCCTTTGACAACTAGTCATTTACATGGGTGACAATTTCCCAAGCCCAAAACGATAAAACAAACAAAAAAGACAAAACAAAATGAAGAGAGATAGAGACACTTTAAGTAGAGTTTCAGAAGCTACATGCTCCTTTTGGTATAAGTGCTGGATCTGTGCAGTAAGAAGTGGTTGAAGACCGCAGGATCCTTGTCATGCTTCTGAGTTGGGAACTTCCAAGAGCCAAGCACAGCAAGTCTTCCCAGAAGTGTTTATGACAGTAACCCTGTTTTCAGACACACTTTGTAAGGCCTGTGCCATCTACAAGTACTACAGCACAGCAGCCACATTATTACAATTTGACATTAAAAAAACAGTTCTCAAAAAAAAGAAGTTCTGAAATTAACAAAATTGCCTATATGTGCGAACATCTGAAGCTGCTGCAGTATCCCATTTTACACACAGAAGTTCCACTCAGCACAAGAGTGCTCAGAGCAAGGGGGCACATGCAAGCCTTTTTGACATCAGGTTCCTTGATCCAAGGTCTGTACATCATATGGTATGCATACCTAGTGCTTCTAAATACAGATCTCAACCCATTTACCTACCTAAATGACCAGGGCCTTCAAAATGACAGCAGGTGACCCACTAGGTCTGAAAAACACAAGAAAAAAATAAAGAAAAGGGCACTTGGTATCTGGTATTGAGTTACACCTCTGTACTTCCAATTCTTGCAGGAGATAACGGTGTTTCCTGTCATCCTGACTGCCATGGAACAAAAGTGCTACCTAGGAACTCCTCCTGGAGTAGTCACAATTTAAGATTACTCTGAACACTTGTTCAATTAGTAAACCAGAGTAATGCTACAAACTCACACCATCATGAGGCACGTTCACCCTAAATTACTAACCAAATCCTGATGACATGCAGCTGTGTCAGTCAGCACGGAAGGCTGATGGATATGTCCACTTGTTTCTCCAGCTGACCACCTACTGTTATGTCAAACACCAGACTGCCACCTCGTGCTCTGCGGCCCGCCGGCAGCACGGAGCCCCTCCTGAACCACACTTCCAGACTCACTGCATTCTCGGCGCGGGGCTTCCGTGGAGTCGCTATGTCGGGGCAAAACCCGCCAGGCTGGTGCCGCTGAGCAGCCCTCAGTGCTCCCGACGACGCTGGCAGGGCCGCCC
>NW_009929891.1:41808-43015 GCF_000696875.1 Nestor notabilis | reverse complement strand
GGTGGCAGTGGGACAGGGCCTAGGCCGGTGGCGTGGGCCCGGATTCACTTTATGGTCTCTGGATAGTTTGGTGGTCGGGACGAAGTCGTGCAAGCTCGCTCGTGAAGCGGCGCAAGGTGCCGCGGTCATCGGCGTGCTACCCGCGGCGGTGTGCAGGGTATGCTCCGCAGGGTGTGGGCAGGAGGAGGTGTGTCTGGGCCGAAACGGGTGTTGGGGAGAGTGGTGGAGGTCTGCAGAAGGCTGTGCGGTTTCTGTGGGTCTGGGAGATACTGCAGGTATGGAAAGCACTGTCATGCACGTAAAATAAAGCACCAAAAGACGACCAAAGCTTAACTGGCCTTGTATGTTTTGTTGCTGGTTTTATGGTCTGTGGGGAAAGACTGTAATTGCTTTTTGGAGTGGTGTTAAAAAGCGCAACCTAAAAACTATTTTGACTGGAAATTAGGGGAAGAAAGACGATTGTTAAGTCTTAAATTATTTTTGTTACACACGTTTTATGTTTATGCTTTTGTTTGAATATGTAGCACTTTCACTTTGTTTCACTGAGAGTTTAAAATACTTAGTTATAATTTTGAGTCATCCAGGAAGTCCTCAAGACCTGTCCCTATAAACAACTAAAACAGGTAGCCTGTTATTGCAGGAGTTGTGGTAGCTTGGTATCTCAGAAGGTGGGCGGGCACCCAAGCAGAATTGGGCTCCTATTGTTGAACCTATCATGTTTTCATCATAAAGAAAAAAAAAAACTAAAACAACCAAACCCCTCAAAACAAAGCAGCAACAAAAAAAAAAAAAAAATGCAAACCAACCAAACAACAACAAGCATCAAACAATCAACACCCACCCCTGAAACCCTGGTGTTTTTCTTCTTTCCAAGGAAAGAGGTTTTAGTGAAATACAGGTTGTCATCAGGCATGTGAGGCAGAGCTTGTGCAGCTTGGAAGGTGAAGATGAGAAATTTCAGCTTGATGTAGAAAGAGGATAAAAGTGAGTTAGGGAAGAAATGAGAGAAGGTTATGTCTGTGTTTTTAAAAAAACTGAAGAAGTGAGAGGTGACAATGGGATGATTAGGTTATAATTTAGAATGATGCCTCTCAAGGAGGCTAGCAGCCAGGAACCATAAGCGCATTTCCAAGAAGTAACAGGAAGGAGGTAGGCTTTTTGAAATACTATCAGGAAAGTATTCAGTTTGATGCACTTCCTGTGAGTG
>NW_009929891.1:39202-41777 GCF_000696875.1 Nestor notabilis | reverse complement strand
TAAGAGGGAAGAGTTAAGGAAGACAAAAGGAGGTGGGAGGAGGATGATAGGACTAATGAGGGGTTAGAAAATATCTAGAAGAGTGTTAAAGGATCAACTCCTCTGAAACTAGAAAAAGAAAAAACTTTATCCTGACGTTTGTAGTCCAATAATATGTAATATTTTGTTTTGGAGTTCTAGGAAACTGATATTCTGAGCAGATTCTCCACTCTTGGTGGCTGTTTTACCATGAAGTCCTAGTTCATCCTTTTGGAAATGGCTGTAAGGTTTTCTCTAAAATCTGTGTTGTGAACAAGTGTTAAATTAAGCAGTTAATTAAAAAAAGGGAAATTACTTAACTCCTGGCCAAACCAGTTTACTGTTCTTCAGTTGTTATGTGTAATAGATATGTGGGTTTTGATGTGCGTTTAATATTTTTTAATTTATTAATTTTATCTTTACAGCTTTGTGAAATTGTAATTTGTATCTCTGTCCCTTGTAAAATACTTTTTCCAGTAAACTTTGAGTACCAGAGCTGATACAATCTAAAACAATTGGAAAGTGTTCCTGACTTCCTTAATAACAAGGGACAGTGGGGAAAAAGTTTTAAGTAACTAGGTAGTGTAAAAGGAGGTATGAAGAGAGACTGTGGCTTTCATGCAAGAATTCACAGGGCTTAGTATAGGAAACTTTAGCAACAGTAGTGTGAGAAGTGGTGAATGGAGTGGTAAGAAGGAGCCAAGTATTTAGGATCTCTATTTAATTTAGAGTGTAGTACAATGCCTAGAAAGATCTTGGAGTAACCAAGCCCTCAAAGTGTAGTCAGTGTAAATAATTTTTCTGTTACATATTAGCTTTACAGGGCAAAATTACACTGGAAGGAATCCATTTTCATTCATCTGGTATTTCTGAATGTTATACATAACTGTTTTCATGTTGTACGTACTGATGATCAAAATAAGCTTTGGCTGTTTCACCTTAAGGGACACAACCCATGGATGAATCATCTGTAGAGATTCTGAGGGGTTGAAATGTCTCTTCTTTATTGCTATTGTTATCTTTATTGCTAATGACAGATGGTTGTTTTCCTGGGTAAGAGGTAAAAATAATATGCAAAAGTGTAAGAGTAACTGTTAATGCATTATAACTTAACTTTGTATACAAGACTCAGAGCTCTTAGAGCAAGTTGTTTAATTTGTGAGAGAGAACAGTTGGCTGCTTCTCTTGACTCTTAGATTCTACATCTGTATGGCTTACAGTTGTTTTTTATTTCCCTTAATAAAGCAATTTGGATTTCTCCAGTGTAAGGAGTGGCCTAATAGGATCTCAGTATTGTTGCTTGGGATTCATCTTTCTTTTATGCATTTTGAGCATTACCATTCTTTATTTTCCCTGCATAATTTCAGTTTGGATGATAACCATGCATTTGTAACAAAGAAGGTAAATAGCTGTTAAGGTATTTAAGTTTGTTGTTTGATTTTTCTAGCTAAGGATTTTATACTTGACTGAAGGATTGGCTACAGCAAAAAGCAGCATGGCAAGTAGATGTGCCCATGAAATGACACTGTATTCTGGAGTTCTCTTGTCTGCAGCATTTAGGAAACTAATCCAGATTATTAACATGATCCTTTCTGGCCTCAAAATTGGAATTTCCATTCCTCCTGTAATTTTTTTCTTCCAGCTCATGTTTAAATAACAGACCTAGATGATAGTCATAAGGACTTTTCTGTATGCAGAATACTTTGCAGTCTCTGGTAAAGGACCGTATTCCTGGACTAATGTGTGCATTTGAAGGCAGTGGTTAGTGGTCAAAATAATGAGGTTTTATTATTTTTAATCCCTTAATTTGTGTTGGTTTAATGCATAAGTGACACAATGATAGGAATTTCCGTTTAAAAAAAAAATGAAATTGAGGACCATGGTGGGGTTTTCTTTATATGCTGTTAATGAATGTAAAATAATTTTTCAGGATTTAATTAAATAAAATCGCCAAATTATGTGAAAATGTCTTGAAATTACAGCTATTACACTATTGAGTGCACAGGGCAAACTTTACTTGAAAGTCAATCCTAATGCATTTGTCAAATTTTAACAGGCAGAGGCCATTTAATATGCTATACATACTTTCAATGTAAAAGCATTTTTTAAGGAAATACCCAGAAATATTCTGAATGGTATTAGAATATTGAACCTTTACAGTGAATGTCTTGTGCTTATTATGCCAGGATTGTGAACTGAGTCAGTCTTCCCTGTATTTTCAAATATAAATTTGGAAATGCACAAAAAAATCCCTTAAGCCTTTTGTGGGCTTTCTTGTTTCCTATTCGATTAGGTCCTATAAATTTTCTGTCTCTCTTAGCTCTTTGACAATAGTTCTTTTAATTGAACACGTTTTGTCTAGCTACCCTGTGTGCTACCTGTCATGGCAGGTATTCTAGCCTCTTTTAATGAATTTTTCAAACATTTTCATTATTCTGGGTAACTTTCATAGCATGTTTTGGGTTGGAAGGGAACATTTAGGTCCAACCCCCTGCCACAGGCAGGGACACCTTCCACTAGACCAGGTTGCTCCAAGCCCTGTCCAACCTGGCCTTGA
>NW_009929891.1:1581-39171 GCF_000696875.1 Nestor notabilis | reverse complement strand
CGGCCGGGGATGGGCCAGCCACAACTTCTCTGGGCACCCTGTGCCAGCACCTCACCACCCTCATAGTTGAAGGATTTTTTCCTAATATCTAATCTAAATCTACCCTCTGTCAGTTTAAAGCTATACCCCCTTATCTTATCACTACATGTGCTTATGAAAAGGCCGTCTACAGATTTCTTATAGACCCCCTTTAGGTACTGAAAGGCCGCTCTAAGGTCTCCCTGGAGCCTTCTCTTTCTCAGGTTGAACAAGCCCAGCTCTCTCAGCGTGTCTCCATAGGAGAGGTGTTCCAGTCCTCTGTTCATTTTTGTGGCCTCCTCTGGACTTGCTCCAACAGGTCTGTATCCCTCTTGTATGTGGGGGCCCTGAGCTGAGCACAATATCCAGGTGGGGACTCAGGATAGTGGAGTAGAGGGGGAGAATCACTTCCCTTGACCTGCTGGTTATGCTTCTTTTGGTGCAGCCCAGACACGGTTAGCTTCCTGGGCTGCAAGCACACACTGATGGGTCATGTTGAGCTTCTCATCAACCCACACTCCCTGTTCTTAATCCAGTCTCCGCCCAGTCTGTATTTGTGCTCTGGATTGCCTCAGCCCACGTGCAAGACCTTGGACTTGAACTTTCTAGCATGTTTTGGTGCCCTACTTGATAAAAAAAATTAATCCTTTAAATACTGAGTATTTTTCTGGTGTCATTTGCTTGTCAAATACTATTTGACTTTTTTTTTTTTTTTTTATAGTTATGTTTTTAAGCAGAACTAATGTATAAATTCGGTTTGGTTTTAAGTTACATCTATAGGTACATCTTACCAGTTTGCTATTTTATAGCTTTTTGTAATAGCCTGCATGTTATTGTCAGGACATAAGCTGACCGTGATCCTGTACGACTGACCCTTCTTACAGAACACTTGTCTGGGTCTTGCCACAGTTGCTGTTAGAATACATACGAGGAAACAAAACTAATAACTGTTTATCTTACTATGCAGTCTTTTTGCTGTGTTGGTTGAGCAGTTGCTTTCTGAAGTGGTAAGATTTTTGAAGAGTAGTTATTAAACATGTACATGCCATAGTGAAGTCAGTGGCAAGCCCATGTTGATAGAAAACCTGGATAATATAAATATTTAATTAAAAAATTTTTCAGTGTGGTCAAATTAAAGATACTTTATGGTAAATGTATCATCAGATGGTCTCTTGATTTGTTTGTCTGTGAAGATAATCTGGTCAATCTGCTGTTTTAAAAAACCCCAAATGCTTAGCCACACACTAGCTTTTTTCCTAGCTATGTCATTGTCTATGTTTACCTTAATGTGAGCTGGAATGCGAAAATGTATTCATATTTTTAAGCTATATTCTCTTTACTTTAGCTGGATTATGTGCAGATTGCTCTTGCAATTGCTTACGCTAAGGCTTCAGAGTGGTGGGGTTTTGTTTTGTAGGGTTTTTTAAACGCATGTCCTGTTGTAGTAATTTGTGGTAATCCTTTTACTTTCTAAATTAAAACCAACTCCTGCTCATTCTTTCCCATTTATTTGCCAGCTGGCCAGAATGTGGTCACTTCTGCCTTCTGTTTTTTCAAGTATACAAACATGCTAGTCAAGTCAGAATGTGATAAACAGTCTGTTGAAGGCTTGTGCAGGTACATGCTGGAGAATCAGTGTAGTGATAGTTTTAGCATGGTTTAGCTTTTGAATTGGCATGCTCTGTTTTCTGAATGGATAGTAGTTGGTTCAGTGGTGGTGAATACGCAGCCCTCCTTGATAGAATCTAGAGCAATGTCATATGACTGCTTTGTCCCTTGCCATTCCTTATTTAAAGGAGACAATAGAGTTGAAATTGAAGATAAACTTACAAAGCAATTAAAAGATAAAATGCAGAATTGTAGTTGTCTTAAATTACTTGTGCCATCAAGAGAGGAATACACTTACAACAAATTTTCTCTTTGCCAGAGCACTGATTTGTCAGAAAAATGGTAGCAATTAAGGGTCAGAAGTTGCAAAATAGCAAATGTGTAGGGTATTTCAGTTTTCTGAATTGTCGTCTGATTCATCTGGTAATTTTTGTTTTTAAAGAAAAAGCATATACAGTGCTTTTGTACCTCATTTTTAATTGCTCCTTTCATTCCAGTTAGCATGTGTGGTGGTGGTTGTGTTAGTGTGAATCTTTTCCCTCCTTGGAAGTGTGGGCACTGATTTAAGTCTATTCTCACAATTAACTGTTGCTACTTCAATAACCAAAGGCACAGTTTCAGGTTAAGACCTTACTGCTACAACCTGGACAATGCAATTAGTGCAGTGAGGTCCTTGGTTAAAGACCTTTGTCCTGAACTACTTAAACTTGTACTGGATGTTGTGTGCTGTGAATAATCTCACTGACTAAGGTTGACATGAGTAAATCTTTGTAGGAGTGGAGTTAACCACATAAGATACGCAGAGTAATAAACAACATAAAACACTTAACAGGATTTATGTAGTATTTTTACTTTTCACAAGCTATTTACTGTCTTTGCAGTTACTCAGTCTGTCTGTTCCACTTGTGCTGATTAAGCACACCTCTCTTCACTGCTGTATCTGAATGAATTGTTTTCTTTATTTCTTAAACACAGTTAAACTCTTTTCAAAGAGGACTTTCCCTGGCTTGTGGTCAAAGTCTGTCAGCAAGTAGAAGTATCTGGCTTACTGTTGTTTCTCTAGAGTAGGATAAGCATTCTTAGAAAGAAGAGAGTGTAAGAATAAATAATAGGCTGTGCTGGCTTAACCTCTACTAGAAAGGAAACAAGGTGTTCTTCCCTGTTCTTCCCAACTCATTGTGAGCTGATGTTGATACAGGACAAAAAAAGCGGAATTATGTGTATCTTGGACTAGGCTTGAAGAATAAAAGTTTGAAACAGTAGTAACTTTCTGATAGCTTGACTTTTTCATTATTGCTTCATCCCAGGTACATCCCTTGCTATTCTGGTTCTCTTTATGCTGAAGGTTCTGCATAGATTGAGTTCTTCTCATGTCTTATCAGTAAAAATGCTTAGTGGAGACCTACAAGATGCCCATTTGTAGTATAAATATGTCAGCATGTTATTTATAAACCTTTGACCGTCATCTTATGTGCACTGTATTTCCATCTTTGATGCCTACTTTGATATGCTTAGGAACAAACATACATGCTTTAATTGCTGCTTAACAGTTAACTTTTACCTGCAGACAGTATGCAATTATTCTTCCTGGTTAACTGTGGGGAAACTCCTGAGAGACTATTTATCATTTTTGTACTAAATATCTTGTTATTCCATGTGCTATCAAGGCATTCAAATAATGTTTTCAGCTATTGTATCTGTTTCATCTAAAAAAGCTATACAAAAACCTGTTCGTTGAGATCTGAAACTTAAAAGTGCTCAGACCTCTGTAATAATGCTTAACTGTGATTGTTTCCTGTGGCATGGTGCCTTAAGTGCTTGCTGAAGTTAAAACTTTTGACAATTAATGCAAATGTCTTGAATAATTCTATGCATAATTTACAGAGAAAGATCAGTTAAAAGGTTCAGGTGTTAATTTTGGAACATCTTTTTAAGTAATATTTCAAGTGGAAATGAACATGCCAGCTGTTTAGGTTTTGTTTGCTTGGTGCTTCTGACATCTTAACCTGCTTTTGGTCTTACTGTACTGCAGAGTGGGTAGGAAGTTCCTTGTGTGAAAGCGGAAGAGCTTTTTGATGCATCTTAATATCCTCCTCCCGGCAACAGAATGACTTGGGTACTAGCTTGTTACAGGATGTAATGCCTATCTTTATCAAAAATGTGCTCGACTTGCTCATTTTTTAATGGCACTTGTGGTTTACACAGGTAGCAAATCCATCTTCACAGCAGAATAAGACCCAATCTGAAGTGGTTAAGTTCTTCAAAGCAAACTGCTTCTGGCTAATGTTTCAAAATGAAATTTGATGTTAGGGTTGCAGAAGATGGTCAAGGAGCTGGAGCACATGACTTGCTAGGAAAAGTGAGAGGGAACTGGGCCTGGTTAGCCTGGAGAAGAGATGGCTTGGGGGAGACCTGATAACCTTCTAGTACCTACCAAGAAGGTTGTTCAAAAGACAGCCTGACTCTTTTCGGAGGTTGTTAGCAGGATGATGAGAAACAACACTGTAAACATGAACAGAAGGTTTGTGCACATTGAGCTTTAGAATGTTTGCCCAGGGCAGCTGTGGATCTCTGTCCATGGAGCTTTCCAACACCCAGCTGGAGAAAGCTCTGACAGTCTTGTCTGAATTCAGTGTTGCTTTTGCCTTGTTCAGGAGGTGTGACTAGAGATGATACCAGATACATCATATACTAGATCAACCCCAGTTTAAATAGACAGCACAGTGCTAGGGACCTATTCACTGAATGATGAACATACTGTGCTGGAGGTGCCAATACAGGAGGGAACAGTCCACTAATACCTTCTGGTAAATCTGCACTAAACCTTTTTTAGGATCTGCTCTGAAATCTGTACCTAAAAGTTAAGATGAATGCTTTTTTAGCTGGGCTAGGATCTTATTTTTTAGTTTTCTCTGTTTTTTTTTCTTTTTTTTTAATTTCCTGTTATTTTAACGCTAATATGAGTGCTTTTGTTCAGTAGATTTCTACTGTTCAATGGAAGTGCTTAGCCTCAGGATTTTAGTGTCAGTGATTCTGGGGGAAGGATTATAAACGTCCTGCCTAACACTAATATAGGATAAGAAAAATTCCAGTCAAAATCTCCACTTCTGAATGTTGGTTTTATAAAAAAGGTTTGCACTGAAGTTGTATCTGGGATTAGCCGTTCATTTGTTTGTAATTTTAAATCTTAATTATCTTAACTGATTATGATGAAAATTAAACTGGCTTGTCATATAAGAGTTTCCTGATAATAAGTAAATTCCAATTGATTTAAGGGCCAACCATGGAATCTTGGCATATGCTTGTTTGGAAGCAACTCTCATAGGAAGCAAACCTTTTGGATAAGTATAAGTTAGTGCTTCTAGGCTTTTAGATGATTGCTGGTGAGCATTCTCAGTTCATGTATCTGTACCTGCTTCTCCCTTTGGTCATGTGTCTCTTCAAGTTAAAAGAAAGTGTTACCACAGTGTGAAGGCAGTGAGTAACAGTGATTATAGACAAGAGGAGCTGGCATCCAGTGATTTATCTACTTTTTAACAGCCATTTTAATATAGTAGTCATTTCTTCACAGTTTTACTAGAAAAAAAGATTAGACCCACTATTTTAAAGCTGCACTGTTGTGTTTGTATACTTTTCTGATCTCTCCTTGTTTGTTTCTTCAGTTATAAATGTCTTCTCCTGCGATCTAAGTACTTTTGTTTAGAAGTAGTTATTTTATATTGGACTAGAACATGCCTTCTGTGAAGGCTATAATTACAGCAGGCCATGTGCTGGGTGCTTGTGACTGTTCTACCGGTGAGTCATGCAGTCAGTTCTACAGCGTGCTGAGGAGAGTCATGTGAACAGACACCTTGGAGTTTTGTTTACATTCATTCAGAGTAAAGACATTTCCAAATCTTCAATGTCTACCACATTTGAGGGGTTGGTTTTTATTGTTCTTGAGGTATTAATGTCCCAAGAATATATCTGCTTGGCACTTAATTTTTTGGGGGGTAATTTTTAGGACTCAAAATTGTTCCAGTTTTATTATATATATTAGGAGGATACAAGATGACTGGCTTCAGCAGAGCTTTTTGGTTTGCTGTCTTTATATTGTAAATTATCTGTTAAAAATAGAAGTTATAAACTGAGAATAACTTGAGTAATAGTGTCTGTTATATAAACTCTTGAGTTCAAAGCAATTTGCTTGCTTTGGAGTCTTCCTGCCAATTTTTGCAGCTTTAGGATTACACTTCCTATTTTTCTTCTCTCTTGGAATAACATAACCAAAAAAAAATGCTTACCCTGTATGGTCAGTTTAACTCTGAAACTCTCTAGGCAGACATCATACAGAAGTTGAACTTTTATTTCACAGTTACCTTGCCTAAGAATGGAATGTAAAGTGGGTAGCTCTAACTTTGGTTTCTAACAGATGTAAGTCTATGCTAATGTGTTTACTTTTGTAACTGAAGGCATAGTGCCTAAAGATTAACTTGTATTTTTACATTACCTGGATATGATACTGGAAAATTGCTGCAGAAGTTGGAGTGAATCTCTGTGAATGGAACATAGATTTGCATTTCTTGTCTTTTATTTTTTGCTTGTCACAGTAACCATTTAATGTCAAGACAGTTACAGTTTTAGACATGTCAAAGTTGGTCTATTCTATCTGTATCTTGCTCCTGATATTTCTAACATGTCATCTACTCTCTACACAAATACCAGTATTGCTATTTTTCTGATGCAACTCTCTTCCCCTTTCCCCCAGTGCAAAATAACATTGCTTAATGCTTGTTTGATAGAAACTACATATTTTTATCTTCTTTTTGAGACTGGGAATTATATTTAACATTCCAGTTTAAAACAGCAGATTAAAAGCATCTTGATACAAATCTTTGAAAAAACAGATATGGTTAGTGTTTGATGAAGGAAGCTAGTAAGTACATGTTAATCTTCTGTTACAGAAAAGTAAATCTTCCAGGAGATACGAAGGACTAATGTTTGTTATCCCTTGCTTCGGAATTGAAGGATTGAAGGTTAAAGCTGAATTCCTTTGAGTCAACCAAATACTTGCTTTAACTTGCACCTTGGTTGATAGAGGAAAAATGGATGTAGTTTTGTTCATCGAATGGCGCAGAATTCTTGACAAAGCAATAAGGAAGTTGTGCAGCAATTCCTGATCTTGGTCCACGGGCAGCATTTTCAAGCAGGCTGTATGCTGTAACCAGAATTGGTTTGATGTCAAGGTTAGCCTCCATACTAGTATTTTTAAATTCTTCAGTAGTGTTGGGAAGTTGTTTTCTGGGAATATTGACTGGGGGAATCTTTTGTACATGTAATTAAGCTATCCCAGTCTCTTTTTACTAAGAAACAACCTCCTGTGTTTTAGAGCTTTGGATCAATTTTCTGCTGCCTGAATTGATGCTTTTCACAACTCTTGTTTCTATCCTCTATTTAACTGTCGTCATTTAACATTAATATGTTGGGGAGCCAAATAATTTTCTGTGCACAGTTCTTGATTAAATATTTTTGTTTTGTTGTAGTTTGTTGCTTTCTGGTTTATTTCCACCAGCATTTTGTATGCCTGGATTTAATTTAAGTGTCACTGTCTTAACTGGAGAGGGTATTGACAGAGCTACTAAAAAGCGACTTACATCATTGTTTTTCTCTTTCCCAAAAGAGCAAAATTTGGGTTGTAGTGACTGAGATCAAAGGTACAGTTAAAGATACTTTTTCCAGGAGGCCTCAAATGACTCAAGGTTTATACTTTTATTGTCTGGCAAGTAAATCTGATGTATTGGAAACCATGGAGACAGGCAAAACCCAAAGTTTAGCACATGGTGAAATGTGTAATATCCCTAGGGAGTGAGGACTGCTGCAAGGATTTAATACAATTAGAGATGAATTACAGCAAGAATGGCTTTTAGAACTACTTTGAGGTCTGAAGCTGTTGTCCCTTGCTGAAGCTGGCAGTGTTGAGAGACCTAAGACAATTTTTTTAGCCTCAACTAATAATCCAATCTCCTTTACATCTTATTTGTATATAAATCAGATACTTCAGTTTGTCAGTAGTTGGATGTCCTACCACTAGGTCATGTTATCTGTTAGGGAAAGCTGCATGTGGTAGTCTTGCCATCTAGAGTTCTTGCACTATCTTGGAACACGCTAGCAGCTTTTCTTTCTTCAGCCAGTGTAAATACTAGTATATGAATTCTAACTAGTTGAGCCTGAGTTATAACTTCATTTATACCTTGACCTTATGCCTCTTTGCAGTTGGATATTGAGAGAAGCTAAGACTTAAAGGAATTTCTTCTTTCAAGGAAAATGAAAAGGCTTCTCCTTCCTCATCAGGAGGAGCTTTCAGACACCCTGCTATACAATTTCATTAATATTGCAGGCAATTAATATATAGTTAAGATGTTTAAAGGAACATTCAAGGAAGTAACTTTAAATAGCCTCTAAAATATAATTTGCTAGTTGCTTCATATCTGTTACTTTCTGTGATTGACAGCTTTGTCAAACATTGCTTAAGAAAATGTTTTCCCTGTGTAGTATGCTAGCTGCATGATTAAAAAAAAAAATCCATTAAATGTTTAAGGCATTAACTTAACTGCTATTAGAATTCTTCAGTGTTTGTTATCTATGTATATACTTGACTACTTGTTCAGCTGTTCTTTTCAAATCATGTTGTTCAAGGCATAATTCAGTTTTGGAAGTAAACTGTTTGTGTGTGTATGGGGTTCTTTGTTTTGTTGTTTGGTTGGTTTTTCTTTTCACGCTTGATTTTAGTCACTTCTATTTTGCTTCCTAGACATGATGGTAAGAATCAGTGTTAGTGCCCCCTAGCAGGCATCGGTAGATGAAATTGTTACAGTTGTATGCCAGGCTGCTAATCTAGAACAACAGTTCAATTAGCAAAATATGTCATGTTTTCACAATAAGGTGCTTATTTTATGTGTAGTGGTTTTACCTGATTTGTCCTTTGCACATTTTTAGGAGGGCCCTGTTTTCCCTCCCTTAAGAAACAAAGCAGATGTTTGTAACAGCAAAGTTCTTTGTATATTTAGGGGCTTACAGGAAGGCCACTGAGCCTTGGTGACTTCTCACATTCTTCTTTTGAAAAAGTGGGAGTGTGGTAATATTAAACAAAGCCTTTAAGAAAAAAAAATTTGTAAGTCTTTTGCAAAAGGGATATGCCTGAATAACTGATTGCAAAAATTTAACTTGTGCAGAATGAAGCTAATAGTTACAAACGAGAAAGCTTAATCCAGGGGAGGATTTCTTATTCCAAGTTGGATAGAGCAATGGCCATGGCAGCCTTGTGAGGCACAGCTCGGGCACAATAGGTGATGGCTGGCAGTCAAAGGTTTAATTTTATCCATAAGCTTGAAAGTTGCCAGCAAGATTCTGTGGACTGTCCTTTACTCATATGTCTGCTTTTATATAGTCTGGTTAACTCAAGTGTAAAATACTTCTCCTTAATTGCAGCTATATTTGGGAATATGTAAATAAGTTTAAGTTGAACTTTTGGTAATGGCTGGATCTTTTTGGTACGCATTCTAATTCATTATTTTATGTTTTGTTTTAATGTATTTACTTACTGGGTTTTAGTCATCCGTGGGCTTTCATTGAAAGCTTTTTTAAAAAGTTTGAACAATGCTGTCCTGCGGTTAGAGTAAGTGAGAACCTGTGTATGGATACCACGTGTGTGGCTGTATGGTCATACCAACAATTAACTTGATAATCTATTTCGCCTTTCCTTGCTGTTTTTAATTAAAGCACTACTTCTGCAGTAAAGTCTAGTTACTCTTGTTTCTAGATTCTCATCAACTTCTTAAGTCAGCATTGTACCCTATCCTTGATCACTGGGCAGAGCAGGATTGGGTATTAGGTCAGATGACTTTCAGGACTTCCTCTGAAGATTTTGGACTTTGTTTTGAGGTGGCAGCATGTTTTCTAGTTGAACACTCCAGGCTGGCACATGGCTGCTGTGTCATGCTGCCTTAAAAAGGATCGTCAGAAATCTGATGGAGCATCTGAGAGTGCTGGTTTTGCACTGGTATCACTGTTCCTCACTCAGTGTGTGTCTCGTTTTTTCCCTTTAGGATAGTATAAGAACTTTTTCAGTTTGATAGACAGCTTGGGTTGAAGATAGAAACATTTTCTGCTGTGTGTGATGGCCAGGAAAGCACTGGGGAAGCAGTGGTGCTCCATCTATAATCCTCTTGCAGTCTTCCTCTGCTAACAAACTTCCACCATGTAGTAGATTGGCCTGTATGCACTCTGCTGCTGAAGTCTTCGTGAAGCTTTAGGCTTTGCTGTTGCATTCATCGCTTCCATCACTAAACCTCCTCTGTGAAGCACGACAGAAGCTAGCATTTCTTGGGTTAGGTGGTATTCCCCTCTTTGTAGCCTTTACCAGGGATATGTAGGGTTGGCTTGCCTTCTGTTGTGAGCAGGTCATGGCCCTCTAGCATGAGGATCTTATTTCTGCTGGTTCCTTCAGATTCAGGAAAGGGATGTGCTTGTCAGTAACATTTGCAATGCGTTGTTTCTCTTGCTTTTTGAGAGAACACATTGCTGTGCTCCCCTACTGAAATTCTAGCCAGCTCCAAAGCAGGCCACCTGTGTTGTATGCTGCTAGGTACAGCATTGCTGCCCTTGACTTCTCCCACATCCTAGTCTTCCCACTTAAGCATGATCTTGCAGTATTTAGAGTGTAGTTGGCAGGTTTAGTGGAGGCTTATCACAATTCTTTATAAAAGATATTTTATCTGTCAGGATAGGCTATGCATAAAAATGTTACAGAAGCTCATGAAAAATTACCTCTTCCAAACAGCAGACTTGTGGGTCATCCTTTGGAACAGTGCCTTTTTACAGCCAGTTATTGGAGTGCTTTCAGTCATTTCTTCCAAGACATGTTTTCACCTCTTGCTGCGTTGGCTGTCTGTGGTATCATTGCTATCCGTTATGTTTCAGCCTTTTAACTGTTTTTCTTTTTGGATGTGAAATTCAACTGCAGTAAGCCACCTAGTCACTTACTACTCAGCAGAACAAGGATGCTTTACTCAGATAGCAAGATGTCAGCAAATTCTTGCTGCTTTAAGGCAAAGTGGTGTGCTCTGATGTGGGAGAAGTGCAGGAGAGTTTTCTTAAAAGTATCTTGGGGAAGAGAGGGATGGCTTTAGAGCATGTCATGCATGTTTAAATTTGCATTTTCCATGGTAAGGGTTAGGTCCTGCTAAAATTTTTGCAAGAATCTTCTTGCAAGTTTTCTGGCTTGCTTGCTGTTCATATATGTGTGACATATTCTTCTGGGGAAGAATTCCAAGGCATTTTACATTCTCTTTTGCAGTACTGGATACTTGAAACCAGCTGATAAAGCAGTTTTGCTGTCCCAGTGTTACAAGTCATCTTCCATTAAGTGTTGTGGACACAAGGATATCTGCAGGGCTTATGGGGCACTAAGGATTTCTGAACACTATTCACTAGTGTATATATAAGTAACATGCTGCTTTTAACTTACTTTTTTGTGTTGCTTTACACAGTCATGCCTTTTTGAAAACAAAGCTGTATCATGGTGAATTCAGCTCCCACAGATTGAGATTGATTTATATAACATGAATTAGATCCTGTCTTCCCTCCCATCTGAGACTGGTTTTGGGGGGAAAAAAGTAACTTTTAGAAGGAGTATAGCTCAATAAAAAGGCAAGCAGTCTGCCTCTGGGTATGTGTGTTGGTACTAGAGGGTCTTACTGATGTGTTGGAGCTGTAACTCCAACCAGGTACAGGGAAGAGTGGCTTTTTTACCAATTAGAAACTAGTGTTTTGGAGAAACATGCATTCAGGCAGAACTTGGCTTTGTAGATTAGTCATGTAACATTTGGAGTATAGGATCTTGAGTCTTTAATACAACTTTCCCTCCATCTACTTTATTCTTAACATATGCAGTGTCATGACCAGAATTTGTCTTTGGTAGAGAAAAAACCAGATGCAATAAGTGAATTATTTTCATAATCAGACTAGAATATTTGAGATCAGAGAGCTTTAGTTGCTGGGGAACTGAACTGAGAAGGCATTTGTAACCCTATATTCAAAGCTGAAATAATGATATTTGTCTGGGTTTTTGTATGTTTTGTTTTGATTCCCCCCCTCCCCCCCCCTCCAGCCAAGGAAGTGTGGAAAAATACATTAGTGTTATTGATTTGGCTCTGTAGAAAGTCATCAAGGAAGAAGGTTTGAGTTTCTATCAGAAACAATGCTTTGTTCCACCTTGTCAGCCTTTTCTATTTCAGGTTATCTGAGTAGCAGTCTGATTCAGTGGTAAGAATCAAGGTCATATTTTATTCAGTACAAGAAAATGGAAAATCTGGCAAGAGCCAAGATACTTGTTTTGAGATGGTTTTATTTAGCCCTTTCTGCTACAGCTGCTGTCAATGGAAAGAGATAAAGCTGATGACAGACTACAAGGAATTTACTGTTCATTATTCATGACTTGATAAAGGTTTAAGTCCGTAAAGGGTTTTGTTATTTTTTTGATGGGTCTTACAGGTTTTCAGATATGAATACCTGGCAAGAAATCGGATGAAGCAGTTAAAGAGAAGGTGCATATTTTTCTTGACTTACTAACCTTAACAGAAAACTTGAATGGAATTTAATCTACAGAGAATACATGGAAAAAAATTGCTAATTAAAACTGCTGTTCAGCAAGATTATGTTCATGCTTAAATCTGTTGTTATTTGAATAAGCTTTAGACTTCTGTGGTGTGGTGGCATCTGACCTTACTGGCTCTCACAGACCTCACTAGCTCTATTGTGAAGCCTTTAGTTTAAAAATAAAAGTCTGAGTTACAAATTTAGAGCAGTTCTATACTACCTAAAGGTCTAGAACTGCTCTGGATTTGTGACTTAGATTTTTATTTTTAAACTAAAGGCTTCACAATAGTGTTAGTTAGGATGTGGAATGACTGAGTGGATGTTTACCTTTAATGCAGGAAAACAAACTGTCAAAGAGAAGCAATTATCAGTTGTGTTGTGTTGTTTGTTCTTAAAGTAAATATGGGGTTTCTTGGTGTGAATCATAAAATGGTTTGAATTGGAAGGAAACTTCAAGATCATCTAGTTCCAACCCCCCTGCCATGGCCGGAACACCTTCCACTAGGCCGGGTTGCTCAAAGCCCGTCCAACCTGGCCTTGAATGCTTGAAAAAAGAAAATAGAAAATTAATAAACATTGCAAGAACTTACGTTCCTTCGAAGTGCCTTGATACTAAGTGTGGTGTGAACCAAAATGTCTGCCATACTCTGTAATACACTTTCAGATCTTTGTGGTGGTCTCAGCATTTTCATCTAGATTACTACTAATTTGTGGCTTGGCTGTCTTTCCTCCTCCTACTTAGGAAGGTCAATGTGTCCTTTCATTTAGGACCGCTACAGGTGCATAGCAGGAGCATGAAGGTGAGGAGAGGGATGGTATTACAGGAATGCATAACATGACCATTCTGGTTTGAACAGATGTTGTGGGGAAAGACAGAAATAAGTGAAGTCTGACTTTGCTGTTACCTTCCCTTCAAGACAAATGGAAGACACTGCAGTTCTTAATCGAGATGTCAGTCTTCCAACTAAACAGTCTTCTTAAATGCAACTGATGCAGTTCTAGAGCACCAATGCTAAAAATTTTCATCTGTACCTACTGTAATATTTTCTGTACTTAAAACTGGACATGTGGGCATGAGAGTTATCTGTTATATCTGTTATACCTGTCGTTCAATATTAAATTGCTTTTCCTGCAGTCTTATTTGGAATCTGCATCTCAAATTGTGTTCCTTTTCACAAGGATGCCAGTAATAAGCTGCTCTTACACACTTGCAACTTAATTTCAGTATACTTCCACCACAATAAATCAGAAGAAGATGCAGTGTTTTAAAAGAATCCCTGGCAAATATTTTATAGACACAGTTATTCCTATAAAGAAAACATGGTTGTTACTCAGTAGAGAAACATTTTCAGTTTACAAATAGAATGCTACCCAAAATAGTGAGGCCTTTAAAGGAAGCTGTGAGACAACAATATTTTTCATTACTTCAAGTCTGAGCATGAAAATTCAAGTTTCCCATGGTAAGTTTCCCTCCCTTTTTCCTCATAGAGGAGTTTAAATACAAAACCAAACCAAACCCCCTAACCTGTTTGCAAGTGACATGCTAGGGAGAAAATACTGACCTTTTGAAAGGAATTACTGTGGCTTTGCTGCCTTGAAAGTGGCTCTAGTAAGTTGGCCCTTGCTCTGCATATAATTCCCTTCCAAATTTTGTCTGATGAGCTTTAGTTATAAGCGTTGTTTCTTTTTTAAATGGGTGCAGAGGAAAGATGCTCAGTATGTATATGTTCAAGTATAAACTTGTCAAGTTCTCTGACAACTAGTTAGTACTGATTTCCATAAGAGATGGAGGGGACTTCTAAACTCCGATTTCTCTTCCCAGATGCTAACGAAGGTTAGAGATGGGATGCAGAAAGAGCAGACTGAAATAAAAATTAAAAAAAAGACAGGGGAGGTGAGGAGTAGTTGAGAAGCTGAAACAAGGAAAAACTTCAACTGAAGAGTATAGAAGGCTAGGAAGAAGGTTTATTACAAACATCACATGCTAGGGGAAGGAGAGGAAAAGCATCATGAACCACTGAAACATCCCCATGTACAGACTGCAGTCATGATTCTTGAATCTTAATGTTCTTTTGTTTAGCAGTGCCAGAGCATTTCTTGGCTTCTTACTATTTCAGTTACTGTTAGTGGTTACTCTTTCATCTTAATGATGTTACTCAAATTAAGAGAACAGAACTTAAGCATCGAAATAGTGCCGCTGCGTGTACAATGTCTAATTAGATTGTGTCTTGGTACCTAAATTATAGGGACGCTGTTGCCATATACTTTTAGAAGTTTAACTATGACTGAAATGGTTTTAACATATTTCTTAAAAAAAATACATCAAACCAGGTTGTAAAGATCTTTATTTTGCTAGATTCTGGTTTATTATCTAAACTTCAGTATCTTCAGCATGGGAATTAGGAAATTATTTCACAGCAAAACCTAAATTATCGGGCCAACATATCAGGTATTTTCCTAGTTTAGATCCGTATTTTAGTATCTCTTGCATCTTGTAAGGTGACCAAGGGGTCTGGCCAAATCATCAGATCCCATATCCCATCATCTGGGAATTATAAGACATGTGCTTTCTTCAGGTCAGGTCACATAGCCCTTCAGTCTTGTATTTTCTCCTTTTAGAATTAATATTTGGATTTTATATATCCAGAAAATTCTTCAGTGCAGAAATTTCCTCCTCTAGTGTGGTACTTTGTAAAATCCATTGATCTGAATGAAGTACTTTCTCTTTTCAGAGAAAGGGAATGAACTTAATTATTTACAGTTTGGTTTGTGATACATTGTATTATTTGTGCTATTTTGTCATTTAAGTACATTAGAGTTAGTTTCCCAAGTAACAGGCTGCTGTATTGATCTTACATTTTTAATGTTAAAAACTTACAGAAATGTCTACTGCAGGAGGAGAGAGAACACATTTAAAAATATATGGAATTTTCACATGTTGAATTATTCAAAAGTTGAACTACGTCTCAGTGATTTTTAATTCATGGATTATCTAAAAGTTAAATTAGTAATTAAAAATGTGTTGAAAGCAGTTCTTTAGCTGTCTGTAGTATTATGTTAATACCAGAACAAGGCTGTGATACAAAATACTTACATTTTTGATGATAAAGAATGAAGCAACAAGCATCATCTCTAGACGTGTGTTTTCTGAAAGTAACATGCTTTCACATGCAGAAGTTTGTTTTAAACTTGCATGTAGAAGTAGCACAAAATATCTTCTTTTTTTCTTGGCATTACAGAAGCTGCTGGGTTTGTTTTGCTACTGATGAAGATGATCGGACAGCAGAGTGGGTGAGACCTTGCAGGTGCAGGGGCTCCACGAAATGGGTTCATCAGACTTGCCTGCAGCGCTGGGTGGATGAAAAACAAAGAGGAAACAGTACTGCTAGAGTTGCTTGTCCTCAGTGCAATGCAGAATATTTAATAGTATTTCCAAAGCTAGGTAAGATACATCATTTAAATTTTAAACGCAATATAGCGGGTTGTTTCTTTATATTGTTCCTATTTCCTTTTCCTTTTTTGTGCTTGGAGCATCAGTTCTGTTGAGAACCTGTCTATTCCTTTTTCCAGACATTAAAAAATAGCTTTATATTCTGCTCAGATTATCTTTTTTTTTTTTTTTTAACTCATCTTGCAGAGAAACTGTTATCAAAGGAAATTCACAGAAAAGAACTGTTGCGTTATCTGAAAAATACATTTTTACTTTGTTTGGGAGCCATTCATGAGTTAATATTGCCCTATATGCAAAAGGCAGAATTCCGTGGTTGCTGGGCACTGCTTTAGTTCTGGTTGTCAAGGTGAAAGTAAAACGTTGGAGATGGTCTTCCATAGTCTGCTCTTGAGTAGCTGAGTAGGACACTGCGCAGTATGTTGCACTTATTTAAATTAGCAGTGGTTGCTGTTATTCCAGCCCTCATTTGCCCATATGTTCTATGGGGTATATTAAGTAGGACAAGAAAATGAAACGTTGCCATGGAAACTTAAATTTTGTTTAAAAGTAAAACTGCTTGTTAAAAAAATGCTGATATAGCATGTGAGTACAGGAATTTAGAGCATCTTAAAGAAGATTTTTTTAAAGTATCTGATTTCTGTAATGAAAGCCGAAAATAACACGTGCTATCAGTTCTTTGGGACAGGACCTCTTTTTTGTTAGTATAAGGGCTGACAAAATTAAGGTGTGAAGGGAAATAGGTTCCATGGTAGAACACGGAGTAGTGGGAAAGAAAATACAGACTAATGTATTGTTGATATTCAAGAAAACACAAACCAGCATGGAACTTACTACCAAGTTATTAATATATCAACCACAGTTCAGCTTTGCTGTAAGGATAAAGTAGAAGGGAATCTTAATCCCCATTACAAGGAGGGTGTCAAACTGTAACATTTAGCATTGGCTTTGAGGGAAGAAATTGGTTTGATATCTGGGCACTTAAAATGTACCACAAAACATAAAGCTTAAAATCCTTACTTGCGTCTTGAATGATGAAATTGTAATGTGAGCTGCATTTGCATTTTATTTTGGCAATGGGGAAAAAGGGGAGGCAACTGTAGCTTGGAGAGGATAATGCACACAAACAACAGATACTTTCATTTGCTCTTGCAGTGTGTGGCACCTTTATTTGAAAGCTAAGATTCCTAAATTCCAGCATTCCTAGCTTCTGAAGCTGGTCTGAAATTCTTGCATGAGATTGTTCAGCTCTTGCATGCAAGAATTTTCTAATGTATTTTCCCTCACAGTACCATCTTTTTCTATTTTTAAACATGAGAAGGGTATAAAAATTCAGCATGAGCAAGAGTACACAAGAGCAGAGAAATGAATTTGGGTCCATCAAACATCCGTTACGAGCTTGAAGTGCCTTAAACTAGTGAGACAGTCTTGCCCTTTTGTAGCTCTTCTTCTAGTACCCAAAACTGTTCTATAACAACTCAATGATAAGTCAGTCAAGGGCACACCGAGCAGAGTGAGGATGGGAAGATGTTTTCAAGCAGTTTTGCTGGTAGCCCTGTCATTGCTGCAGCAGCAGCTGTCTTTTGAAGACATTACTAGTCACACCATTCAAGAACTGAAATTACCTGAGCAGGGAAGAAGTAACAATTGTTGTTTCCTTGAGGTATCACAGTTCAGAAACTTCTTTACATTAAGACTTCTCTAATGTACTGCTGGAAACTTTTTTTTCTAAAACCAGATTTCTGGGAAAGGGCACTCCCTAACACAACTTTTTATTTACAGTTACAGTTCTGAAGTAATATCAACTTGAGGAGGTATCAACAGATATCTTTTTAAGTAACAGAGGGTGTCTTTGAATGTATTTACCATCCAAAGCAACCTCCCTAGTGATATATCTTCTTGAAATTATAATTCCACTGCAGATTTGATAGTATCAGTTTTAAATGATCAGTAGTAAGTATGCTTTTACTAGCTGTTCTCCTCTATTCTTTTTTTTTTTTTTTTTTTTTTTTAAATAGAAAAATATTATTGCCACTTTGAAAGTAACTGAAGTATCTTTTAGATTATTTCAGTTTAATAAGTAGAAAACAGTTTGGCAGAAAAAGCTCTGTTAAAGCATGACAGCCTTTACAAAATGAAAATTATTTTTGTATTTTGTGTTTCCTTCTTTTTGTGTCACAGTCACATTTGTCTTCCTTTCTCACTGCTTCCTGAAGGCCTAATTAAAAAAAACAAACTGAAATGATGTTTTTTCTAGTCTTTTCTCAAGATTCTACACCTAATTCTGTAGCTTCCTTCTTTTAATGATTATCATCAGTAGGTGCAATTTGTTAGTACATTTAGTATTAGATTTCTGATGTTGCCATATCACCTTGCCAAGCAGGCAAGCTTCAGAGCTTTAGGACTCGCCAAATATGATGTGGTTTTGAGTCTTTTGTCTTCGTCAAAGAAATGTAAGTTTTCAAAATAGTACAACTGAACAACTTTTATCAGTGACTGTGGGGGAACAGTTACGAAGTGTAAAACTGCTGTGCATTTAGTACTTGCAGTTATGACCTTGTTGATACTTGCAGCAAATTAATAGACATCCCAGCACTTTAAGTCTGTCCTGGAAAGTTAAACATAACTTAATACAGTTAAACTGCTTGTTCCAGTTCTTTGTATTTTGAGTAGAGTGTTCCTTCAGAAACCCTTTAATTTTGGTACCTAATCACTAATAGGATGCTCAACTCGAGAATAAATTAACTCCATAATTACACTTTGTCAGTTACTTATGGACTAATCTTTATCTGTTGACGTATTTGAAGCAGTATGTTGGTGAGGTGTTTACTCTCTTACAAGTTACACAGGAATATACTTCATGCTCTTAAAACTAGAGCTTATTACTAAAACAAAGAATGCATGCTAGAAGATGCACACAAAGGTAGCCAATTTGAAGTACATGGTAGTAGGTGAAGAACTAGATGCTCTAGCAGAGCTAGAGTAGAGAGTACATTAAGCAATCCTCTGCCTAAGTTGCTAAGGACTGCCCACAAGTCTGATACATAACTTGGCAATATTTACAATGACATCTGTTAAGGCTGCATATAAGATAAGAGATGTGGAGAATTAATTACTTGAAGAATGTGTGCAGGAATAACTTATACTTTCACTGATTTTGGTAGGAGAAAGTAGTAGGGAGCCAACAAGAATGTTCGTGCAGATGAGCTGGAGGAGGACAGTCTATATAAAATCTGTTGACAAATATAAAAGAAATGTGCAATCTGACCATGGTGATGACATTTTTCACTTCAATACATACATTTCAGACTTCAGCTTCTGGCTTTTTCTTTGCTGGTGCTACTGCAGTCTCACAAGGAAGAGATGCAAGCATGCACTTGTTTACCTCATCAAAGCTGGTCAGGGTGATGTCTTGCTCTGTGTAAGTCTGGAAAGTGCCGCTGTCCTTAGACAGAACAATGAAACTATTAATGCATTGTTGTCAAAGGCACTAAATAGCCTGAATAGAAGGGGGTTTTCCTCCAACATCCAAAAGGTGATTGATCTCTAATACTGAATGCAGCTTTTTCCACTGGAAGGTTTTTCATACTGACTGTGCTACATTTTATTGTAGAACAGAATAGTTTAGTGACAGGATTCCCAGGTGGAGCTCTCAAAGGTAAGCACATGAAGTCCATTACAACTAATATTTTTTCCTTTTAAAACCTAAAATATCTAACAAATAAAAAAGTCACTAATCCTGAAATGGTTTCTGCAGCAGAACGATTCTGATCCAACACAAAGGAAGCTAGTCAACTTTAGTGGGTAAATTAGTCAGTGCTCTAACCAGTATATTAATCTCTCAGAAAGACGTGGTGGTGAATGAAAAGGTAGGTAGAAGTAAGTTACAAGCTTAGCTTGGTAGCTTTTTAATGATAGGTTCTCATTTAAACAGCATGTGCGGGGATGACAGACTTGTATTTTGCCAAGTTCTTTCCTTCTTATCAGTGATAGATGCTGACAGCTTTCTTCAGTATGCTTATATATATATATATCTATCTTGAAACCTTACTTTTCCTTTATCATAGGTCCAGTTGTTTACGTTTTGGATCTTGCAGATCGACTGATCTCAAAGGCATGTCCATTTGCTGCAGCTGGGATAATGGTGGGCTCTATATACTGGACAGCTGTAACATATGGAGCTGTGACAGTGATGCAGGTACATCCCTCCTCTTACCAGCTTCCACAGCAAGTCTTTTAAAGAAAAAGTCAATTAAGACTCCTCTTTAGTTGGCTTAAAACATGCTTTTGCTGCTTTCAGCACTTCCAGTGTAGTTAACAAGTGAATTCAAGATGGGTGGATAGAAAGCTTTTTGCTTTTAACTGATCATACTATATAAAGCCAAGTATGCCTGTTCAAATGTGGTTTGGTGTGCAGCTAAGAAAATTCCCTGCTACACTAGGTGGCTGCCCTTTGCATGGCAGGCTGGTGAACCCACTTCTGTTCTTACAGAAAAGGTACCATGACCACCTAACTACTAATAATGGGTAGTCTAATTCTTCAGAAAAGACATGAGACTTTTCTGAATCTCTTCTTTTACTTATAGATAGATTTTGCTGGTAACATTCAGAGGGTTTAGACATGGTGAATTTTTCAGTCCTACCACTTTTTATTATATAAAGGAAAACGAATGCTCTGAATGGTGCAATCGTTCATAAACAACAAGTGCAGAACACTGCAAATTAATAATACTGGTTTTTAATTACTTCAGACTGTATGGTTAGTTGAAAGGGGGAAAAAACCCACTTGTTCTTGTGAACTTGCTGTTTAAATATAGAAATACTGTTGACAGGTGGTAGACTTAACTGTGGAAAAATGTGTTCATTGCTGTGCAACTATGAGACAAGAGTTTGCACGGTTCAACTAGAAGGACCTCCGTTAATGTTTTAGTTGTTGATTCCTGTATCATGTCCATAACCTGTGTTTTGCTTAAAAGCATAAAGTATTTCTGATGCTAATTCAGTTGTAGATAGAATTAGCAAACCTGTATGCTAGTAAGTATTCCTCCACAGAGTTCTGATTTTAAATATACAATCTAGTCCTTATCCATGTAAGTAATATGGCACTACTTCTTGACTTACGTGGTACTGCGTTCAGTTCTACAAGTCACTTCATCTCCTCTTCTGGTTCTGTTTGTACACACTTTCATAGCAGAAATGTATGTAACAACTGCTTGAAGTGGAGCCCACATGGGCAGATGCAGGCTCCCTGGTTAGCAGTATGGCCAGGGTCAGGCAGCTCCATAGGTGACGTGTCATGAGTTTCAATACCTCCTCCATTCCAGTGAGGAGTTCTCTGTACTACAGAATGGTATACTTGAGCATTTCTTTATCTGGTATTTTGTGTGGCCCTTACAGGAACATTGCAACCATGTGTAATAGTATGACTAGACTTCATGAAGTGTACCATTCCTTAGCTCCTTGCTCACTGCTACACAGAGCCTTTTCCTGTAGGAACTTACGTGTACTTTTTAGCTTCTCTAGAACTGCATAACCAAATGGAAAAATAAATGTTCCTTTCTGTAGTTGTTTCACTTTTGAATGAACATACTTAAACATCAGTTTAGGCAGCTGGTCAAATCCCAGATAGGAAGAATTAGCTATTTTCCTCTGATTTAATGGGGGTTTTGATCATATGGATGGCACGCTGGATAAGAGAATAATTATTTTTGCTTGTAATAGAGGAAATTAAACTGGGAGTGGAAGGGAAATGTTTCACCCCTTTTGCCACCCCAAATTTTCTAGGTTTAATACATCTTGTTTCCTGATGCGTTTCAGGCTCCTTCAGTTGAAAGGCCAGAGAAGCACAAAAGCTATTTTTAAAGGTTAAGCTTCAGACGGTGAAAAATAAATACAGAATTGACATTGTGACTCCAGTGGTAGCTAAGTCAGTAACAAATCACATGAGGTTACTGAAAACAGGCAGAAACAGTAATCTAAAGCAGAGGACAAGATAGGCTTTTTTTAATGGACAGGGACTATAAGGAGAAAAAGGATAATATCAGACATCACAGTCTGGGTGGAAGATAGTGAAGAAGCTGGAAGACAAATGCTGAGTATTTTTTTTCCAGGAATAATCTTTTGGTGGCATCAGTATTGGTTATGCCTATTTTTAGAGGCTGTGGTATATAATGTAACTTCCAGTTCTAGAAGAATAAAACAGAATGGTTTTCAAAGCAAGGTTAAAAAGTACAGTTTAGAAGGTACTGTTGTGGTACGTTACCCCTGCTCCTTCCCTGTCCTACTCCAGCACTGGGTTTTGTTGGTCTGGGGGGTGTTTGTGTTTTAATTTTGCTATGGCTGTATGTTCTTCCCACCCAATTTTAAGTTCTGTGCAAGTGAAAACTAGATAGCACTTTGCAGTTGTGGGGAAAACAAGAAGTTGGGGAAAACACATGAGGAAAATCCAGTGTCTGGCAAGCAGAATAATGACTATTTTAGTGGTTTTAGTTTTCCTGCATTGTTATGAACATCACAGACATACATTTTATAAACTGCAAAGCCTGATTATTTTATGTGCCAGTAGAAAAGCTGAGACACATCAGTAATGACTGTCCTTTAACATCGTAGAGCTCACCACATTTAAAAATAAGGTGCAATTGAAGAAATGCTGCTATTTCCACTACAGTTGAAAATAATGCACCTCTTCCTGCATTGTCTAGAGAAGCAATACTTCTTAATACTGTGATCTCTGTTGCATAAGGTATTCCTAAATAACAGAAAACTTTGATTAAAATATCCTGAGATAATTGCTATCAGTTTATCCTTTAAAGAGTAGTATCTAATCAATTTGAGTGTAGAATTACTGATGCTAAAATTGCAAATTCTGTGCATTTTGAAAGCATGCTGTTTTGATGTTTCAGATGTTTAGGCTTTTACTTATACACAACCATATGAAACTTTTCTTGAGATGGTAAGGAATTGTGTTACAGCTCTCTGCAAGATTAATGACTTGCAGACTAGGGCTGGTTGCTTGCCTGCGTTACCCTTGATAAGCAACCAAGGATGCAAAGGGAAAACCGAGTATGTTAGGTACAAGAGTGTTTTTTCTTTAACTTAAAATGTGTGGGCAGCCCCAAACAAACTAGACTTTTAAGAAGTTATATTCTGTGTTCAGTTGTGGCCTTTGTTATGTTTGCCAACTGTATACATATTTACCAGGTTGTGGGTCACAAAGAAGGTCTTGATGTCATGGAGAGAGCTGATCCTTTATTTCTTTTGATTGGACTTCCCACTATCCCAGTCATGCTAATACTGGGCAAGATGATTCGTTGGGAGGACTATGTGCTCAGACTGTGGCGCAAATACTCTAATAAGCTACAAATTTTGAACAGCATATTTCCAGGTAATGTGATAAAATTTAAAAGGAGTTCTCAAGCTTGAATTTGTGCCTGTAGGAGATGGGGATAGGCAAGTAGTTTTTGCCATTCTTAAGTAAAGATGTTTAACACCTTCCCTCTTATTTTATGTTCAGTCTATTTAGATTGTTTGTATAGTACCTGCTGAGAAAGGTGGGACAAGAGGAGCAGGAGCATGGTTTCAGTTAAGGCCTTGGTAACAGAACAAGCTACTGAAAATCATGGGTCTTACTTGAAAGTACAAATGAATACAGTAATTTAATGGAAACAGAATATTCACAGAGAAGAGAGAGAGTGTTCTCAAAAAGTAGTTGGGCTGTAGAATTGTAATAGAGTGGGTTGGGCACTAATGACTAATGTGCTTTCTGTGCTCCTTTTGAGCTAGTGGCTGTGTAACTTTTTCTTCCCCCACTTTTATCCCTTCAGGCATTGGATGTCCTGTTCCTCGTATTCCAGCAGAGGCCAACCCTCTGGCAGATCATGTCTCTGCAACACGTATTCTATGTGGAGCTCTAGTTTTCCCTACTATTGCCACAATAGTTGGCAAGCTGATGTTCAGCAGCGTTAACTCAAATTTACAAAGGACAATCTTGGTAAGACTCACTATTGCTTGTGTCATAAATGATCATAAGATGTGAATATGAAGTGTTGTGGGGGAGGGAAGAAAAGTAAAAGGAACATGAATTGATCTAGTACTTGGGAGTGGCATTTGTTAAGGGAAAAGGTTTTTTTTTTTAACATTGCCTGTTTTGGCAGTGGGCAAGCATCGTGTGTATGTGAGATGTTGCCCCTATGACTGAAGCTAACCTCAATTCAAGGCAAGGCTGAACATTTTCCTCTAATTGGCAGACCTTAGCATTAACTAAGGGTGATAAAGATGATGAGGAACTAGCATCTTCTAAGAATGATCTCTTCAAGGGTGGTGTTTATATTATGAACCTTTTTGTATAAGCTTTTGTTCTTTGAGATAATCCCTTTGTTACTTTATTTTAATAAGGAGATAAAAATAAGCTTTCCATAGAAGTTGAATGGAAGGGGGAGGGCAAAGTGAGGAGACCTTTATGACTAACCTCTGGCTTGCAGCCTTTCAAGGGGAACCCCACCAAGTATAGTAGGATGGTGTCCCTGGTCATCTGTCACTTCAGTCCCTCTTTTCAATTCTGACATGTTTATGCATCCTTCTCTTCCATTTGCAAGGAACAGTGATATTACAACTGTTTACGCAGACTAAAGGCTTGTTAGTGTCTCTTCTTACTTGAATACATTTTAAAGGCTTGAGATAAACATATTGTAAAACTTCTGAAAAGGAAAAAGATTTTATTCCACTCCTGTGAAAAAGTGGCCTTTCTCACAGCCTGATAATGCTAATGGTAATTGGCATTATTCCTTGGGCCATATATAGTACATATTCAGAGAAGGGAGGAAAGCAGATACATATCTGCATTTTGCTTTGTTCTTTAAATAGGATGTGTTTTAATTTTATTAGAATATTTGTCAGACTTCCAAGCAAATAAAAGCTTTCAAAAGGTTTTACAGATCCAGTATGTAATCCCTTTAAGTAACATTAACCCCTGTAATAGTGCATTGTGACAGAAAACCTTGAGATACTCATTTGGATTGTCCTAATTAGCTAAACTTCAAAAGAAAGTGCTATATAATGGGAAAAATATCTTCTTTGACCAGGAAGTTTTAAAAAGAACGTTTGCAATGCTGTGACACTGAACTGTGTGGGGTTTCAAAATATCTTTTTATTTCAGGGTGGAATTGCTTTTGTTGCTATAAAAGGAGCTTTTAAGGTTTACTTCAAACAGCAGCAATATCTGCGTCAAGCTCACCGCAAGATTTTAAATTACCCTGAGCAAGAAGGAGCGTAAGGCTGTGATCTCCGGAGCTCGGACAGTCTCACCAGACAGGTTTCCATGTTGTATTGGTTCCATCTTATTGCACACTAGTGGAGAATTATGATAAGTTGCTGCTCCTTTTTTTTTTTTTTTTTTTTTTTTTTTTTTTCTCCCTTTAAATCCAATAAAGCACTGTCTTGTGGCAGGGTAAATCCTTTCAGCAGCCATTGAACCCAAGAATGTGACCTGACTTTCATTGTTTTGGGGTATTTCTGTTGGGCAACAAGCTTCTGAATTACTTTGAGCCAATATGCTGAATGGAAAAAGAAAAAGCATAAACTACAGAGCAAGAACATTCTAAGTTGTGTAGTTAATGTAGTCTATATCCAAATGCCTCTTCTATACATGTGTGCTCATACCCACACTATCATCCAGTTCAGCATTTCACACAATGAAGGGATTTATTTTTTTTTTTTTTTAAGAAAGGAAATGTGAGTCATTACCAAGGAGAAGTAATTGTGGGACACCAGTCAATAAAGATTTCCTTGGTCTTCACTGGTAGCAAACAAGGAGTGTAAAATGCTCAAAAGAGAAAGCAGAAGACAGATAACTCTCCAGGACTTGTGTGTCAGCTTTAGCCACCTAAGTAGTAGGTGTTGAAATCAGCATGGCTTCCAGGTGACTGCTTTATTACTGATAATTTTTACTGTCCTGTTGTATCTTCTGCAGTGCCTAGTGTTATTTTCTCATGGCTCTTTTACTGGTTTGTGACTGGTGCTGGATAGCATATTTTTTTCCTCCACAGTACACTAATTACATGGGGGGAAGTAAATTTCAGTTGCTTATTTTGTAGGGAAGTATTTGAGCACTTGTTTAGTTCTCATGTCTGTTTTGATTATGTAAATATCCATACAGTACAAAGAGCAGAAGTGTGAGGAAACAACACTGGACACTAAAGCTACATTAAAACTGACAGATTAGGACATCTTTCTGAACTTCCAGACCTGAGTGTATAACTCTGCTCTGTACCAAGACTGGGTTCTCTTTTGCCCACACAAGCCCCAGTGGAACAACTGGCTAGAAGGAGCGACACTATGCTTTGGGTACCTCATCTGAGCATGGTACGCACCAGTGGGCTCGACACTCTCAAGACACCTTGGCTCCCTTCTGGAAAGGACTAAAGGATAAATCTTAAATGTGTATAATAAACTAAGTTTATTTATGAAGTAAGCTTTACTGTTACAACATGTTCCAAGTAGCCAGCTGAGGGAGACACTAGCACTTCAGTTATCTAATGTATTTATAAACTTAATTTCAACAGAAATTAACTGTTTTGTGAAGTTATATTTTGACAAATGTAATACAGCCAGTTAATATTCATACCAGACCTAACCTAGCTTTAGTACTTGAAGTTTTTTCTTAACAATTTGTTTTTCTCAACGTTGGTTGTTGTTTAGGGTTTTGTTTTTTTTTTTCCCTTGCTCATACTAGTACATCAAATGCATGGAGAAAGGTTTAAAAAACCTCTTTTAGTGGAAGTATTCATAAGTAAATATTTCTTTTCACCAGAAATGAAGCAAACACAGAATGAACTACATATTTGACTGCAATAACGTATGTTAGAGAAATTCAAAATATGGTACCTTTTCTACAGTATCTTTATCTTAATTACTGAGATGTAATATTTTAGAACTGTACAAAAGTGTATATATTGGCCAACTAGTATTCAAAAACTATACAGGTATTGAAAATTATAAATTCAATCAGTACCAAATACTTTTGAGGTTCTTGCTGTAGCTGAAGAACTACTATAATCTTGTAAGTCTGCTGATTATATTTGAGTGGGCTCACTTTTATATAAAACTCTAAATAAGAGTCACAACCTCTGCTGGTTGCTGCTTTCTGTAAGATAGTCTGAAACAATGTAATATGTATTTCTTACAGAATTCCTCATTTCGAGAAAACAGCTTTTCAGTGGTCTTCGCTGTATATATTTCCAACCAATTTATTACTCTTTTTAAAAGTTTCATTAATTGAATGATGCAAATTAGTGGGTTTGAAACTTGTTCCATGGGAAAGCTCAATGTCTCCTTGGGAAGTTAAAGCTCTTGTAAAAATGCAATTATAAAAATACTGTATGGACTACAAAATGATTTCACCTGAGTGCCAGAAGGTCATTATTCTGTTGTAAATCTTGTTTTTAAGTATTGCAAATTATAGTTATGTTGAATTAGGTTGAATAAATATTTTTTACACTCCCTGGTGTATCTTGTCAGTTGAACTACAGGCCTGTAGCAAAACTTCTGAATGAAAAATGTGTTTTGTTTTAATGCCTATCTAAGGATTTTAGATAATTTTAGGTTGATAGCATAAAGCAGTATCTGGGGGATGAAGGAGGAATTATTGTAAGACTTTAAGCTTACATTTACTTTTTCCGCCCCACCTCTAGTGATCAATAAATGATGTTAAACCATGACAACGGGAATGCATTTCTCAAACATTTAGAGCAAAGGAATTACCGCAACACAACCAACTTCGGGTAATACAGAATTGGGGTTGGGAGTTACTACATATCTCTGGGGTTGGCTAATGTGCAGCCTTTTATTTGGGGAATACACAGATCCCTTTTCATTGAGAAAGATAATACTGGCTGTAGAAGTATTTTTTTTTTTTTTTCCCCCCACTAATGGCTAATTTACATCCCATTGCTTTCAGAACAAGGAATATGGAATGTTATCTAGCATTTCTCAGCATACTTTCTTATCAGCAACTTGGTTTCTCTTAGCCTTCTATTACATCAACAAAAAGGCTTACATCTGAGCCACGATTATGAAATACATAGGACATGCTTCTCCCCTTCTTTCTCCCTGCCTATCTTAAAGATTTAGATGGAGCACTACTATACTTTTCACTTTTTTTTTTTTTTTTTCATTGAATGGTGTTTTTTTTCCTCATCCTTTTTGCCCAGTAAAAGGTTTTGTTTTGTAACAACAGTTGCCTGGTTTGAAGTATATTAATTCCCTCCTCATCTGGAGTTGTTTCTCAAAGGTTAGCTGTCTCCTGTGGTTAGCAGAGCAGGATCCAACCATGCTGCTATTTAAAGCCCCTCCAGCATTTAGAACAGTTCTGTGCTTGTAAGAAAAGCAATGCTTAGCTGTTGTGACTGCAGTCGGAATTATATTTTTTAACTGAGGACACAATTTTTACTTGAATTTCAGCTGCAGAATGTTTATTGCAGCAGCTGTTAGGATTCCCCTTTTTTAAAGGCATACTGTGGAACTTGGACAAGTTTATGGAGTAGGTGTTTGAGGGTTGTTTGGAGCAGCTTTTTTACTAGCTGCTGCTTACAGAAGTTTTTAACCACAGGCAAATTTGTCTCTTTGTTTGCATAGTGGTTTTTACTGGTGGAGAGAACTGGGATAAGGTGAACTACAAAGGTCATGGATCTATGTACTGCTGCAGCAGTAATCTTGCTTGTGGAACCCTGTATTTAATGTTCCATCTCCGTGACAGTTTCTCTTCATGATTTCTTTCTTTTTAAGAACAGGAATCAAATTTGTTTAATGCATCACTGAGTACAGTTATGTTCTCTGTTCTCATAAGAAATGCTGTGCTAACAATTTCTGCTTCCCATTTTAAAGAACAGATGCCAGTTTCACTAACAAGTCTGCTTTTGGAATTCTTTTCTACTAGGCAGCTGCCTCTGAAACTGTTGATGTGGGGTTTGGTTGTTGGTTTTGTTTTCATATTTGTTCTTTTTTGTTGTTTGATTTGTGCTTTGGGGTTTATTTTAAGCATGCTGGACTGAGGGGTTGATAGAGGGAAGCATGAGATGATAGGATCACAGGTAAAATCTAGGAAATCCTGTAAGCAGCCTCACCAGTTGTCCTCTCATTAACAGGCCCCTTTGCACCCTTGCAGAGTCACAGGGTCAGTACTCTGTTGTTTGCGGTGTGAAATAGAACTTAGAGCCTCCATACCTCAAGAAGGCTATCTATGGCCTCTTTGTCCGTTCTTGAGTGTTACTCACGTGCTCTGGATATTTAATTGATTTTGCGCCTCTGACTATTGCAAGCATAAAGCTGTTATTTCTGTGGTTGCACTGTACTAAGTAGCTCAGTAGAAAAGTTCCATTCCAGCACCACTAAAAGCAAATAGCAGACATGACTTGAAACTGCCTCAACTAAACAGCTCAGCAGCACCTGTCAAAACATGCTGTGCAGGCACCTCATGAATGCTGGATGACTAAGCCATGGAAAAGCAGTTGCCAAAGCAGTGGGCCTCCATGGGAAGTCTTATGCTTATTTTAAAAAACATAAATTGTTCAACTTCCTTCTACCTTCAGAGCACTCCACGACACAGTATGCACAGCTTTGTTTTGGATGCCTTGTATTTTACAATTGCTCCTCTACTCTTACTACAACTCAGTAACACCTGGCTGCAGCTATTGGGAGCTGATGAAGGAATACACTGATTGGAGTATTTACTGTATGTCTAAGGACTATTTGGTGAGTCATTGTCATTTCTCTGACATGAAACATTACATGAAGCTAATGCCCTTACTCACTAGCTCTGGAAGAGCCTCTCCCTACCAACTGCCCCAGTACTTTCCATGCACTGGAGACAGAATACAAAAGAGAGCACAGAATCAGAAAGGTTTTATTTTGATTAAAATCAAGATTGGGGTTGGTTCTGCAGCAAAATGGTAGCTGGTTCAGAGGACTTGATAGAAGAAAGTCTCTACCACCTCACCTCCCCTGCATAGTTAGATCCCATGGGCAATCCTGCGTTTACCAGTCATAGTTTACAGCATTACTCTATTTCAAACAAGACACAGTACAAGAGAACAAAGAGGACAGTCCTACTTCTTTGGTATCCCCACATTCATTCATTTATTCATTCATTCATATATGTACATATTTATTTATTCATCCATCCAAGACAGATGTTACAATGTCATGTGTTGGTTAAATATACATAATGTTATGAGAACTCCCCTGGATGAGAAGCACTGCAGCAGCTTTATGGAATGCAAGTCACATGATGAAAGCTTTTTGGAAAGGGGGGACTGAAGGAATAAAAACCATAAGGAACATCATTTCAGAGGTGGAAAAAAGTGCCATTGTGACAGACTGAATCTGAGACTTGGACCAAATTCCTTCAGTACCAAGCTCAGAACAGCTAGTGGGATTTCTCATAACCAGCACAGTAGCAATTCTTTTGACTGTTGAGAGGGACACAGAAAATTGTTGCTAACCTGTAAGGATAATTCAGCTTGACTTTGTTAAACAAAGGTTTAGCTTTTCTCTTAAATTCTTTGGTACCTTTTAAATGCAAAGCAATGGGGGTTTTTTGTTCCGTTGGTGGTTTCTTTTTGAAAAAGCAATGCTCTATTTTAACTGCAGGGTTTTCTACCCCAGACTGTTGTTAAATTTCAAGGTACTGTAAGAATGAAAGTGCTTTCCACTTAGCATCAGTTAAATGTCCTGCAATGCAACTGACCTTCCCACAGTACCAAGCCCTGTGTCACACACAGAATTGTGCTATGTTTTAAGTTGCATAGCACCTTTCTGGGATTTAGGCTGCTTTTCCCATCTCGTTTCAAGGATGAACAAAAACACAAATTAACTGGGGGAGTAAGTTCGCAAGTGATTTTGAAAGTATGGGTGTGTGCACTTCTTTGTTCAGTTCTGGTTTCTTTATGAAGTTATTCTATGTTCCTTTGTAAAGAGGCTCAAAAGTGAAAGCTCTCTTGGTCAATAGGTGGTGAGACTCCTTACATAAATTTATTATTTGAAATACATTTATAACATTTACATATAGCTACTTTTATGCTAGATGTTAGAAAATCTGTGTCCATTCCTGAGCCTTTGGGTCTTAAGCTATTTTGGATAGAGTCAGCGTAGGTGATCACAGGCAGTCCATAATACTCCTCTCAGCATCTTCTGCCCAAAGCATTTCAGTTCTTGCTGAGCTAAATCACATACACTGTGTGTTGGAATCCCTTTATATAACACTTTGCAGAGTAGAGTCCTTAGCAGCCCACAGAAATATTTTGTGCTGATGTACAGATTAGGAACAAGAAAAACAAAAACCAGCTCTACTGGTGGCATCTGTGGAGACATTTTGGAGATGATTCCAGCAACACACCATGGAAATTGTCCCAAATGTCAGAGATCATATTGTCTCCTCAAAAATCTGAGCATCATGGGGCCTTTCTTGACCAAGCATGAATCTTGAGTACATCCTCTGCAAAGGTCAATTCTATGTGGCTTGTTGCACTGAGCTCTCTGTGCCTCAGCCATTTTAAGTAAGTACCAAGATGGGAAAAATCTCTCTGTGGAAAACTGCAATTGCAGATAGTGTAATTACAGGGGGTTGTTAGAATGGGAAACAATCCTGTCTGCGCTTCCCAAAACTGCATGAGAGGTGTGTACTAACTTTTCTAGCTGCTTACTGTCAAAAAGGTGGCCAAAGTCTGTCCTTACTGCAGCTGGCATTCAGATGTTACTTAAGCAACTATTTGCAAACCTGCAGCTGACCAGCAGAATGCATCTTCCATAGCTATCATATTTGTCCTTGTTACCATACTAATTAAATCCCATAAACCTCCCTCTCTTAATTGAGGAATACAGCCACATATGAAGAGTTTAAAGAAAGTCAAAACAAATCATTCTGTGTAATAAGCTGGACACCTTCAAAAGCCTGTTAGTCTGTTTTAGGAGCCTCATTACAGGGTAATTAGTTGCGTCTGCATAGTCCTCAGAAACAAATTAACTGTTTTTAAAAGCAGTGCCTAAGACTTGAATTCATCCCTTTTGGCAGCTGCATAATCATCTAAGATTGCCATATAATTCTTTTCTTGCACCTAAAATATGTTCTCATGACTGTCAGCCACTGAGCCCATATTAAAACACATTTGCATACAAATGAACATGACCAAGAGAAACTGAGTATTTATACATCAGCCACTCTGTGCAGCTTGGATGGTGGGGTTTAGTTTGTTTTGGTGCTATTCAATTTTTAAAAGAACAAAGCCTGTGATACTGTGCGCCACAGGAAAGGCACAAAAGGCATAAGCAAGCTGAATTGAGTGTGTGGCGGTTCTGCTCCTCTCTCAAAGCAAATAACTATACTGAAACGTAATTAGGATAAATTAAATATGCACCACAATTACATGGCACATGGTAAGCAGACTCCAAAAGTGAGTGGCGTATTTTTACATCCTCACATTTCCTGTATTCTCAAAGCAGATTCTTTCCTTATTATTGCATTTTTGAGATGTAATTAGGTGGTCTCAAAATATCTTCTTTCTGTAACCCTTTTTTGAAAGTCAAGTCTCTTTCTTTACTAATTGACTTGCAGAGGAACTGCACAGTAATACCATAAAAAAAACAGTAAAGAGACTTAATATTGCCTGTCTGGTAGGTAAGGAAGCAGAAAGATGGGGAGAGCATACAATGAAGTTAAATTCTAGTACTATTCACTACTACTATAACTTGGTGCTATGTCTTGAGTAATACATATAATCCATTCTGTCTCTTAAAATATATTAGCATTAAAAAAAGGAAACATCTAATCAGTTTATACCACCCCCTCATGCACAGACAGAAAACAAAATTTGCCTTTTTTGCTCAGTACTGATACCAAAACAAAAGGAAGATACCAGAGTGGCAGCCTATGGTTTTGGCCATCCTGTTCCCTTCATCCTGTGCAGGGGCCTCACCTGGCTGAAGATAGCAATGCATGCTGAAAAGCTGGAAGATCTGAATAATCACTTGATGAAACAAAACCGACCAGTGACTGAAGTGTGACAGAGGCTATAGGCAATGACCACAGGGTCAGTTTTAATCTTCATGACCTGATTTTTAGTCCCAGAAGTCCTATGCAGAAATTCCCTTTTCCATCTATAGAAACAAAGCAACCACTTGACAACGCAAGCTGTCAATCCCAATGGAGGAGTGGGGTTTCTCAAGCATTATTTGATGAATTTGTCACAGCTGGATGTTCCTGCAGATCAAACTTCAGCTGGTTTGAGGTGCAGTTACACAGCTCAGGTACGGTCTTGGCTGGAGGAGTGGATGCACACAGATCAACTCTGTGACAGAATGAGCCACGGATATGCCACCTGATATTTCAAAATGTACCGCACCTTGTCCATTCGTACATGAATGGAGCCATTCCATGTCCTTTCCACATGATTGCTGAATGCTAGTGGGATTCTTTTGTGCGAGACCCTGATGCTCCTGCCTTCAGGCTCAGTTGCCCCTGCAGGAAGCACCTGCAGTCCACAGCAGATGCCCCTCTCCTGGGGCCTGACCACCACCTGTTGTTAACAGCTGATCCAGGCACAAAAGGTAACCTGCTCCCAGCTCAAGCAGCAGCACAGGTATAAAGACTGCAGGGAGAAAGCTCGGAGCTGGGTTGAGACCCTTCTTCCCTTACTCTTATTTAATGATATGTACAAAAGAGGGATCTGCATACCTACACCAGGGCTCCATCTTGGGGCACTGGGCAACTACACAGCTCTGGGCTGACCTGAAAGGCATTACTTTGTAGTGGAGCCAGGCTGGCAGAATAGTACCTCCCTCTTCCTCTGGGAGGGAAGCCAAGCCCGGTTCTCGAATGTATGAAAGGCCCATGAGTCAAAGGCATAAAGGGCACTACGTGGCCTCTGCCATCACTGTGCAGTGGAAGCACAGCTAAAGGCAGCTAGCTGAGCTAGCTGTTTGCTTCAAGAAAGGATGGAGTTGAGATTATTCTGCTCTCCTGAACCAGATTCATGTGCTTTTTCTTCCCCAGCAGGTACAATATTTTTATTTTAAAATTCTCTGTCTTTAGTGGTGCATTTTAAGGCTCTGACACCAAGATGCAGGCAGACCACAGTACAACTTTCCAGAGGCCAGGTCAGCCTCAGAGTCTGCAAAATAACAAAAGGTGTAAGAGTATTGTGGCAGGATTCTGGAATGATACCAACTACTGGGAGAAAAGAGATACAGATTTCATATCATGTCTAGAACAAGATCATCCCTCTTTACCACTGCTGTGGTTGCAATATAACCAGAGCAGATGCTGGAATGCTAAAATTCTGCATTATCTGAAAGCAGATGTAGGCCCAGCAGGTAAAATGCTGGGACTTGCCAGCACTTCGTTTTCTTCTTCCTGTTTCTGCTGCTCCTGCCAGTGGCGCTGAAAAGTTTCTTTTAAAGGTCAGAGATAAAGATAGTTGGATATGGATTCGCAATCCTCAACAGTATTTGAGAAGATGATCTGATCTCATATTCTGGTTCAGTCCTTTTATAGTTAACCTCCTCGTTTTCCAGCTGTGTCGGAATTGTAGATTTTGGCTAATCCGTGTATGTCTCTGGTGGTTGGAGCTTTTTCCATTGACAGCAGTTCATCAGTACAGCTAAACAGAATCACTGTAAGCTGTCAAAGAAAAGACAAATGAGAGCTTGCAAAATAGAACACTCGCTGAACTGAGACAAAACTTCCAGCACCAACAATGATGATGGCAGGGGAGCAGAGACTATCTGGTTATAATTGCCAATTTAGACACAGCTGAGCCTCTACTTATCTGAATTAGTACTTCTGCTAAATTCATGATGTTTTTGTCCTGTGCTAAGCCTTGATGTTAGCAGACACAATGCAAATGCAGTGTTCCAGGGATAACTCCTCTCTCAAACACCAGCAGGTGGTGGTTAGTCTGAGGACTGAAGCCTCAGGGAAGACTGCTTTTTCCCTCATGTGGGCACCTGCTGCTGAGCTGAGATTTTTTTTTAATCTGCCTGCAAGCACCAAGGTGATGAGCATGCAGTGGTTTTTTTCAGTAGATGTTTATGATTATTCTCAGTTCCAGCCTTCCCCTTTTTTCCTAAGCCCAAAATATAAATTAACTTTTCTTTTTGTTTAAAGCTTGCTTCAATTGCTCTTGAAGTTCTGTCTAGATAACAGCTTATCTTCGTATTGTACCTCAGAAAACCAGCCTTCCATTTTATCATGAAGTGGTTGCCGCCAAACACTGGTGAAAAAATTGTCAATATGCCTTATTCTACCAAGGATAGGTGATTTGTAGATAATTCCTGTTTAGCCTGTTGACTTGCTCTCTTATCAAAAGGTGTTTCAAGTTAATGAACAGCATATAAAAGGATATATAAAAATATGCAAGAACCATGGGTCTGAAATAAATTTTGCTTCAGTGCAGTAAAGTGCAGACAAGACTGCAGTAACAAATGCTCTTGCCCTTTTAAATGAAAACTGGAGTTTCAGGGGGATTTATACAATGCCAATAACTCATAATGTAAAAATAATCAGCAACTCTAACATTAGGCATAGGAAGTCCAAGTAAAAAAAGAGCATGTTTAGTGTACTGACGATGTTAGCATTCAACTTGGCATACCTAAACCAGAAAGAGAACAGAGAATCCTGATATTAAACTTAGACAATTCATTACAAGAATAGGGGACAGCAAGAAACTGAAGAAACAAACAAATCTATTCTTTCATGTACAGGTATCCTGCTGTCCCTTTTGGGACAGGAATCTTGTAACAGTCTTCTAATGCACACTGTGCACAGAACAATTATGTCCTTCTCCAAGTTGGTGGTTACTCTAGTCCCATAAATAGCCTGCTATAAATTATGCCAGAGAAAAATAAAATTGGAGGGGTGACACAAAATCAAGGTATATGGTACAGACAAGGGAGACAGTTGTCTTCAGCTGAAACTCAAATGTTACAGACCAACATGCTGCATCCTAAAGCCTTTGACAGGCCTATCGTCAGCAAGAGTGTAATTTCCTTTACCATCATAAATTCTCTAAACCATGGCCACAGGCCTTTCTTCTTTTAATACAGGTAGCCTGTTTGGTTTGCAGTTTGGAGATGAGGCAGATCACAGGCGTTTACACTGCCTGTGCTCTGAGGCATCAATATTTGAACCGTCTTTGACCAAAAATGCTGTGCTTGAGCTCACGTGGTGGGTCCTGTCAGAAGGGGTAGGGGCTGGCAGCACCCATCTGCCCAGGGCATGTGTGCGTCAGGAAGCAGGAGTGCAAGTTAGTCTGTCACAGGCCTGACTCAGGCAGCCTTCTAGTCCTGCTTCAAAAGCAGCTGGTTGTGTACATGTTTCACTCACATACGTAGAATCACAGAATCAACACTCATGGCTAATGCTGTTACTCAGATACTGGTCTTAGGTAACTGCCACTATTAAAGTTTAAGGTGACTTTAAATTTACAAGGCTGAATTTAAAAGTGAATGAAGAAAGATACTGCAATAACATTAATCTATTATTTTCATACTGCGCATAGACTTCCTACAAATCCATGTAGCTCAAGGGCATGGCTTTAATGAAGCCAACATAATGGCTTCTACTGCCCTTCCTGGCAGGAGTTGTTTCAATTTCCTCTCCCAACTCCTGACAGGGGCCCAACAGCATGAGGTGGGTGGCTGTGAAGGAGGATGAAGATACATACCTGCTCCTTTCCAGCCAGCCATGAGACTGATGTGGTCAACTCATAAAACTCACTTTCACACTCACCCCCCCTGCTTGACTACATGAATTCACCTTTTTCTTTGCTGCTAGAGTTAGATACTTTATCACAGCACTATGTATGTGAATCTGACCTGTTCTCCATGAATGGCTGTAGCAGAGGGGGTCAGAAGAACATTGCTTAGCAAGGAAGCTTTAGCTTTCTCAGTCTTGCTCTTTAATATGCAAGTAACATCACTTCAGACTTGCATCACAGTGGTCAGCAGGCCTAAGTAGGTCTAAGGCCATTCAAGCTGACAAATCTCTGGCTCATCTCTCCTCTGTATCAGGGTAGTATGCTTTCTGCATTAGCTGAGGTCTTTGAAATAAAAAACTGACAAAGGAAAAACAAAAGGAAACTTAACAAAATGTCATAATTAATTCAACAACATTTTAAATCACCAACTGCAATGTTATTCAATTTTCGTGAATGGGAAATCAAATAATTCAAAATATTTCAAATCTCACAGAGCAATTATTTAATTGAAAGCTCAAAAGTTCAGATTAAGCTTCAGAGGGGTAAATTTCTAATGGACAGGACTTCTCTGAAGCCAAGAGCATGCATTATCTCTTCAATGTTCTTTTCAAGCTTACAGCTCTGGAGAGCACAATTTATTCATCTGTCAGACTTTATGTACTTCTTGCCAGGAAATCATTTATATATTATTTCTCCAAACCAGAAAAAAAAAATAATTCTAGAAAGAGAGAGCAAGCAGAATAAAGCCTTTAAATACAAATCAGCTGATTCAGAGTCCCTTCTCCATTTTCTATCTCCTTCAACCATATTGCCTTGTATTTACCCTGAAGTTGAATCAGTCAGATGAGCTTTTGCTCTCTCTGACAGAATTACAGAAAATAGGATCAGCAGTTTATCCTTTCAATGTGCAAACCAGGCATCTCTTCCAAGCGAGCCACCACAGCAGGTGCAGCCCAGGGATGCTCACACCCAGCAGTAAGCCTGACTCAGGGGAAGGGGAAGCTCCTGCTGTACAGCAAAGAACAAGAAAAGGGCAGACAATTCCTGTACTGCTGTGTAATTCTGGTCTTCATTCACTGTGCAAAATATGCAGTTCATGAGTTACCTACTGCTGCCAAAGCAATTTCTCTTGTTCTC
>NW_009929891.1:0-1550 GCF_000696875.1 Nestor notabilis | reverse complement strand
CTTTCCCTAACACTCATGTGCCTGCACCTACCTATGCATACACAGCGTTACCCCCACCTTGGAAGTCGAGGGACAAGGGAAGACTATTAGTACAGACTTGGAAGGCTAACACACATGATCCTTTCTGTTCAAGGATATGTCAGCCTTAAGTTACAAAGCTCTGCAAGGAAATGTTTCTTCCTCCTCCATTCCTACGTGACACAGGAAGGCTGCTACTGCCACCAGGTCGCCTGACATTTCCTTTAAGAAGGCCGTGTTTCCAATTGCTAAGAACCTTATCAAACTTTAAGCACCATGCTATGTGTGCCACAGTGAGTAACTATGGACCTGCAACAGGTCTCTGACAGTCTCAAAGTTTGAAGCAGGGAATTGAAAATTAGGTGGACCTCAGGTGGTTGAGGTGGTGGTCACAAAGTCACAGAGACTTGTATGAAGAATCCTCACAAACACCTTGAAAATTTGAAGGTTGAAGCCATTCAGTTGGGGTTCAATTAATCTAAACTAGAATTTCCCAAGGGTTTTTTTCATGTAAGGGCCATGTTAAACGAAGAAATGGGTCTTAGCACCTCATGGCTACCTGTAAAGCCAGACCTGAAAGTTGTCTGTCCTCCAGAGCTCTCTATTTTCCTGCTTAGCCTATCCTGTTCATAGGCAAAAGGTAAAATGTGGATTCAGCGACAGGTGTAGCGAATGAACGACAAGCAGATTGGGGACTGAGCAGTCACTGAGAAAAATGGGTAAGAGATTATGGCATTAATCCGCGACGCACAGCCCAGGAGCTGCAGAAGAGCTCAGGGTGCAGGGGGCTGTGGGTCACAGATTGGGTGAAGGCACCAGGTGACAAATGGGTGAGGAGATGAGGACTGAGACTGGCCAGGGGAGGATATGGATCCAAAGATAGGAGGTCAGGAATTAGGTCTGTCACCATGAGACGCTGGAGCAGTGTGTGCGTCAGCTCCTTCCCTGCTTTCCAGCACCTGGAAATACCAGTGACGGGGCTTATCGCACACACACACATGTCCTCGCTGCTGGCACATTGAGCGCATGACAGATCTGGCGGCTCTACCCCACAAGATAACGTGTGCTCATGTCACTAACGTGACATGTAATGAAAGCTGCCCTGCTCCCCTCGTTTTCCCTTTTGTTTGCACACTTGGCAATTACACCCCAAGTCTGCACTACTGGCACTTCACTGTCAAGCCCCCCACTAAGTCAAATGCTAGAAACACCAGAACCGCAGCAGCTTATGCAAATCTAATTTCTGCCCTCTTCTGTGAAAGGATCTGTCCGTGACAAGACCGTTCACTCTCTTCCGCAGCCTTCTGCATGCCACTTTCTCTGAACCTTGCTCCAAAGGGAAAACTGCCATCTTCCCGAGTTTCCCCTGGTGCCTGTAGTTACAGTGCCCAGCACACCACGAGTGCAGCCTTCCCCACGCGGGGTGGGAACGGGGCAGCGCCAGGGCTCTGCAGTGCTGAGGAATTCAGATCACCTCACGCGTGATGCCCGTGACCTGAGACATGTAGTTCATTTCCTCACAGTAACGGACA
>NW_009929890.1:6590-9794 GCF_000696875.1 Nestor notabilis | reverse complement strand
TTGGGGCCCAAATCCATCCCTGGTACCCCAAAATGTCCCTTTGGGGCCCAAATCACATCCTTTTGACTCCAAAATCTCTCTCTTTTTATTGGTGTAGCCAGGTTTCGCATGGGCAGAAAAGGCCAATGCAGCCCCATTCCAGAGGTGTGGAATGGGACGGGGGCTGGAAAAATAGGAAAATCCCCATCTGAAAGGTCCAAAGTTGGAGAATTCCCTAAAATCCCACCCAAAAATGGTTTAAGTTGGAGAATTCCCTAAAATTCTACCCAAAAATTGTTCAAAGTTGGAGAATTCCCTAAAATCGCACCCAAAATGGTTCAAATCTGGATAATTCCCTAAGATCCTAACCAAAATCGGTTCAAAGTTGGAGAATTCCCTAAAATCCCACCCAAAAATGGTTTAAGTTGGAGAATTCCCTAAAATTCTACCCAAAAATTGTTCAAAGTTGGAGAATTCCCTAAAATCGCACCCAAAATGGTTCAAATCTGGATAATTCCCTAAGATCCTAACCAAAATCGGTTCAAAGTTGGAGAATTCCCTAAAATCCCACCCAAAAATGGCTGAAAGCTGGAGAATTCCTTAAAATCCCACCCAAAAATGGTTCAAGGTTGGAGAATTCCTTAAAATCCCACCGAAAAATGGTTCAAAGTTGGAGAATTCCCTAAAATTCTACCCAAAAATGGTTCAAAGGTGGAAAATTCCCTAAAATCCCACCCAAAAATGGTTCAAAGTTAGAGAATTCTCTAAAATCCCACCCAAAAATGGTTCGAAGTTGGAGAATTCCCTAAAGTCCCACCACGAAATGGTTCAAAGTTGGAGAATTCCTTAAAATCCCACCCAGAGATGGTTGAAAGCTGGAGAATTCCCTAAAATCCCACCCAAAACCAGTTCCAACCACGTCAATTCCTTAAGGCATTTTGGGCTCGCTGCTCTCCAGCTTCTTCCGGAGCATCTCCAGGAGGGAATCGGAGTAGGAGCGGAGCAGGAGCAGGACCTGGGGGTCCCGGAGGCTGTTATCCTGGATCACATCCCGGGATCGCAGCTCCGTCCTCATCCAGCCGTAGAGATCAGCCAGCGCGGTCCTTGCGTGGAGCACGTCCTCCTCGGAGGCTTCCGAGAGGGTCACCTGCACAATGGGGGTCCCTTTGTCACCCCACTTCAGCCCCCCCCTCTTGGTGCCTCCATCCTGGACCCCCAGATCCAGCATCCTTTGGTTGTCCAAGGGAGGAGAAGCAAAGACCCCCCCAACCCATCGTCCCCGCTTTGGGGGCACCCACCTTGTCGTAGAGGAGCAGCAGCTCCTGGCATTGGGTGCGGAGCAGCGCGAGGGCTGTGGTGAAAGCTTCCACGTGGAGCTGGGATCCTACGGGATCACGGGGTCCCCATCAATGGAATGGGGATCAAAGCACCTTCTCCCACCCAAACCGGGGTCAAAGAAGCGCCTTGTTGGCCTCCAACACCCACCCATGGGGTTGGTGGTGGTGGAGAACGTTCCCTGTCCCGGTTCCTCTCCCGATTCCTTTCCCGTTTCCCAACGTTTTCCATCTGGAGGCACCTGGAGAGATGATGGGAACGTTCCTGAAGCCCCGAGGAACCAAACCTGCCCTTTTTGGGGCTGTTTCTCCCCACGTGGAGGTAGAAAGTCACCTCTGGTGGTGGGAGCTCCTGCGGTGGCTTCGGCTGCTCCTGGGGCTTTGCCCATCGTGGGAAGGCAGAGGCCAACCTATGGGATGGGAGAAGGTTGGGAGCAGGGATCCCCTTTTCCCACCGGATGGACACAGGTCCTGGTGCTCACCTCTGGTTCTTCTGGCAGCGGGAGAGGAACCGGGTTGAGATGCTCAAGCGAGGGTTCAGGAACAACCTTTTCTCCTCCTCCTCAGGTTCAGGAGGTTTCAGATCCTTTAAGGAGCCACCAAATCCCTCTGGAGCTGCAGGTTGGGAAGCGTTGGCTCAGCTGTGGTTGGGATCCATAGAGATCCATAGGGATCCACCATCTCCTGTTACCTTCAGCGTTTGCCAGTGTCTCAAAGTGTTCCTTGAGGAACTTCTCCTGCTCTGGGGTCTGGGGGTGCTCCTCTGGCTCCTCCGTGTCTCCATCAGGACATTCCAGGTCCTCACCTGCTGGGACAGCACCAGAAAGACCCATTTGCACCATCTGGAGCCCCCAAAAGACCTAAATCCACCCCAAAGTGATGCTCCCAGTGTTACCTTCGGGCACCAGCATTCCCAAGGTGAGGAGATGGGATGAAGCATCCTCCTGGTTGATCCCAAGCTCCGTGTGTGTCCTTAGGGACCAGGCAGTGGGTCAGTGGCCACGGTGGTGGCACCAAGCCATTGATCCCAATGGGGGACACACGTGGGCTGAGGTTCCTCCAAGCCCAATGTGCCTTTGGGATGGGAAGAGGATTGGGAAGCAGAGGAGCTCGGGAAGAGCTGGGCCATGGGATGGTGACACGAAGGCCTGGCCAAGCAGGAGGACATTGGCTCAACACCCAACCGTGGGCTTCGCTTTGGCTTTGCCACCAACCTGGTCCCAGTTGTATCCAGTGATCCCAGTTCCTTGGGGGTCTCCTCATCCAGGAAGAGCTCGGAGAGCTGGAAGTTCTCAGTGAGGTCACTAGAAGAGCTTTCGACCTGTGGGACATGGGATGCCTGTAGCTGGAGTCATCCCGACCTGGGTTGGGATGATCCCAACACAGCTCCAGGATGGGTGGAGGGATGGGATGAGGAGAAACAGCTCCCAGCTGGAAGAGGGAAGAGGTGGGTGGGATCTTGGGAGAAAGCTCTTTGCTATGAGGGTGGTGGGACATTGGGATTGGTTGAATGGAGAAGGTTTGGATGCTCCATCCCTGGCAGTGTTGGAGCAACCTGCCCTGTGGAAGGTGTCCCCATTGGAACTGGATGATCCCAAGGTCCTTCCCAACCCATTCCATGACTCCATGGGGAAGGTGACTGACCTCTGAAAGCAGACTGCAGGGTTCCAACCAGGTCTTGATGTGCACCAGCCCTTGCTCTGCCCATCGCCCCTGTGGCCTGTAGCATTCCCAAGGGCTTGGAGCTGCTCCATCATCTACTTCTCCCAGCTGGAAAACCAGGAAAGAAGAGCTGGAATCCAAAGGGATGGAGCAAAAGGAACTGAAGGGAAACCTCTCCAGGTGAAGCTTTGGGACCCACCAGCTTCTTTGCCCACGTTGGCAGCTTCCC
>NW_009929890.1:1508-6543 GCF_000696875.1 Nestor notabilis | reverse complement strand
ACGTGGGGCAGCCCCATAGAGCTCCTGGAGCCCAACACACGTGGCTCCGAGTCCTCCTTGGATGGGGTCTTCAGGGTTGAGCCTTCATCCTGCTCCTCATCCATAGATCCAGCAGCTCCGGGGGCTTGGGTCCCATCCGGGACCAGGATGTGGGTCTCCTGCCTGGAGAAGAGGGCAATGGTGGGGTCATCTTGCCCCCAAAGACAAGGATAAAGTGGGATGTAGGACATGGGGGTGTCTCCATCACCTGAGGAGCTCCATGGGACCAGAGTCCTTCAGGTGGTGGAGGTCCCACAAGTGCTGCTTCATGGAGCTGGTGACACCCGGGCCCAGGCGCCAGATGAAGATGCAGCTGAAGGGTGGGAATGGGACAATTCATGGCCGGGTTATGGATACAGGGATGGGGTCCGGGGGGGATCCAAGTTCATCCCATCCAAGCCCTCCAGCACTGCTTCCACTATGGATATGGGGCTGGGATCCAGGTGGGATCCAGGGGTGGGTGCCGGGTGGGATCCAGGTTCATCCCATCCAAGCCCTCCAGCACTGCTTCCACTATGGATATGGGGCTGGGATCCAGGTTCATCCCATCCAAGCCCTCCAGCACTGCTTCCACTATGGATATGGGGCTGGGATCCAGGATTATCTCATCCCAGCCCTCCAGCTTCCATTATGGATATGGGGCAGAATCCAAGTGGGATCTGGGATGGAAGGTCCTCTCCTCCTACCTGTCTCCAGAGACCGTGATGAGGTGCCGACAGTCGTAGGAGAACCGCATCCCTGTGACGATCTCTATTCCCAAAAGAAGGAATTGCATGTTGGGATCAAGCCCTGTGCTCTTAGAGGAGGTGGAAGGGATGGAGGTGGCTTTGGGAGGGGGCTTCCCATGCCAAAGCAGGCTGTTCCCAGCAGCATTCCCATGGGCACATCCCAGCGTATCCATAAGGAATCAAACCTGAATGGCCCAAGAGCTTGGCCACACACTCGCCAGACTGGAAGTCAATGAGGGAGATGCTCTTGTCAGAGGAGCTGGTGGCCAAGAAGGTTCCTGAAGGATCCAGGTGGACCTGAGGAGAGGAGAAGTGGGGTGAGAGCTTCAACCAGCACCCGCATCATGGGAGCATGGAATGCTCTGGGTTGGGAAGGAGCTGGAGATCATCCAGGTACAATGGGGACACCTTCCATAGGGTTGCTCCAACCTGGCCTTGATGGTGATGGAGCAGCCAAACCTTCTCCATTCAACCCATCCCAGTGTCCCACCACCCTCATCGACCATGGGCAATGTCTATGTGCAGGTCTTCATTGAGATCCTGACCATGGGCAATGTCTATGTGCAGGTCTCCATCGAGATGTTGACCATGGGCATTGTCTATGTGCAGGTCTCCATTGACATGTTGAGATGTTGACCATGGGCAATGTCTATGTGCATGTCTCCAGTTGGACATCGAGATGTTGACCAAGTTGTGGTGTTATGGACACCCCACCAGTGCTGGATGGTGGAAACCACCTTCTTACCTTCAACAAGGAGCCATCCTCCCCCTGGGAGCCCTTGTAGCAGCGCTTCAGCTTCCCACTGGCCGTGCTGTAGACCCTGGGGAGGAGCAGGAGGTGGTGAGGCTGCTGAGGAACCCAAGGGGGCCACCACTGAGGAGGTGACCCGGCTCCTTCACCTGACGTTCCTGTCCTGACATGCAACAGCCACGTCCTTCTGCATCATGTCCATGTCCATGTCGTACAAGGTGGTCTTCTCAGCCACGTGGTGCGTCCTGGTGAAGCTGAAGCCATCTGGGAGCTGCAGGAGATGGGAAGAACCACGTTTCCATAGGACTGGGGTGGGGGGATGGAGCCTGCAGATCCCATGGGAATGCCCTTATCCCACCTTTTGAGCCTGGCGGAAGTAGATGCTCTTATCGGCTCCGCAGCTGATGAGTTGGATGTCCCCGTGGCCTGGGCATGGAGAAGACAAGCGGAGGTGAGAAGGGGTTCACCACTGAGGGGATCCCTGCACTGAATCCCTGGGAAGAGGATTCCTTCAGCATCAAGATGCAATCCAAAGGTGGGATCCGGATCCCCTCCGATGGATGGCTTCATCCGGAGCCTCTTCCAAAGCACACATGGAAGTTTGGGGATGGGAACGCCGGTTTGGAAGGAAGACCAAAGGCCCATGGTGGGCATTTGGGTGGGAGCCAAGCACCTACCAGCAAACTTGATGGAGGTTATGGCCGAGGAGTGGTCATCCAGGGTCTGCTCCAGCTTGTAGCCCTTGGCCACGTTCAAGACATGGATCAGGCGGTCCCTGCTTCCGGAAGCCAACAGAGCTGCTCCTGGAGGCATTCCCAAAACAGGGAATGGTGAAGAAAGGATGTGTTTGATGTTAACTGGAGGTCCTGCCTGGAGATGGTCACCTCCATCTCTGACCTTCAGGCTGGTCTCCAGCTCCTGGGGCATCCCAAAGGAGAGGGAATTCCCACAAAGCTGCTTTTGAGGGTTTCTCTGCTCCTTTGGGGAAGGAGCAGCTTTTCCAGCTGGAAGAGCAGCACCCAAGGCTTCTCCAGGGCTGGATTTGGGTGGGATGAAGCTTTACCCGTCTCTGGCTTTGAGTAGTCCAAGCAAAGCACTTCGGAATCATGAGCTTCCACCTTGGCCACCTCCTGCCTGGACCGCAGCTCATGGATCCTGTGGGGAAGGCACAGCTCAGCCTTCCCAAGCCATGGCAACCAAGCGGGAATCCCATTGGGATACAGCTCGGAGCTGCTCCAAGCCCTGGTGGGACCATGGAGCCACTTGCCTGAGGGTCCCTGTTCTATCTCCTGAGGCCAGGTGCTGTCCATCGGGACTGACCTGCATCACCCTCACCCCGGACCTGGCATCGAGGTGAGGCCCCTTCTCGCTCCAATCGGGAATGCCGGAGCAGTCCTGGAGGTGCTGGATGGTGCTGTCCACATAGATGATGCTCAGCAGGGTCTTGGGGCAGGAGGAGAAGGGGACGGTGAGGATCTATGGGGAGCCCATCCCACTGCTTCCAACATCCCGCTTTTGGGAAGCAGCGGGATTTGAGGAGCTTAATGGTAACCAGAGGGAAATAGTGATGGAGGGAGAAGGAAAAGCCACTTTGACCCACTCGAATGACCCAAAGCCCCTCAAAATCCTGTTCCTCTCCTGCTCAGCACCACCAACGGAGCCAAAGCATGAAGAACCTGCTGGAAACCATCCAACCCCTCCAGTGGCCTGCAATGGAAGAGCCCTGGAGGTGGGACATGGGCACACGGAGCCCATCCTACCGAGCTGGAGGCATCGCCCTCTCCGGGCTGCGCGGAGCCGCTTCCCAAGCTCCAGACACGGATGGTGTTGTCTGAGGAGCACGTCAGGAAGGAACCGGGAGCCAGGTGGGGTCTTTGCTCCTCACATTCAGGATACATCTGCACATAGAAGGAGGAAACAGTGGGAAAGGGGAGGGAAAAGAGGTTGGGAAGGACCCAAGTCACCTCCACGGGAGCCTCACCTCGATGCTCCAGACGAAGGAGCTATGGAAAAGCTCCGACCAGAGCTTGGTGACGTGTTGCAGGTCCCTCACATCCCACACGTAGATGCTGTGGTCTCTGTAGACACAGGCCAAGCAGTGGTTGTGGCTGTCGTAGGCCATGGCGATGGTGTCGGGGTAGGTCAGGTCTGGTGGCCTTCAAGGAGAAGGAAGCAAATGGGCTTCAGTGGGTTTGGACCCTCCAGAGCATCACCCCAGGAGCAGGTTGGATTCGGCATCTCCGTCCCCATGTTCAGCACCCAAACAGGGTGGGGATGGAGCTCCAGGACCTCTCCGTCACCTTCCACGTGCTGGAGAAGGGGAAGGGGCTGGAGGAGAAGTCCTGTGAGGAACTATGAGGAGACCTTCCAGGGGGGACCTGAAAGGATGGAACCAGGAGGTGGCTGGTCACAAGGGATGGGACAAGAGGAAATGGCCTCAAGCTGCACCAAGGGAGGGTTTAGGTGGGATATTGGGAACAATTCCTGCCCCAGAGGTGTTGGAACAGGCTGGAATGATGGGATCACGTCCCTGGAAGTGGTCCCAACCCATGAAGACAAGGTTCTCAGTGCCATGGTTCAGTGGTGGCTTTGGCAGTGCTGGGGTGAAGGTTGGACTGGGTGGGCTTAAAGGTCTTTTCCAACCTGCTCGATTCCATGACTTTATTATTCCATGATTCCATGACTCTGTCATTCCATGATTCCATGGGAAGGAGGCTCAGCTTCCTGTGGTCCCTCAATGTTCCCCCCCAAAGTAGCACCTCAGCGTCCCCCCATCCATACGTACCTCCACGGGGTGTCCTGACTGACATCCACTCCCAAGGGATGAGGCTTGGGAAGGTCCTGCAGATACCCCATGTCCCGAGCCCGGAGAACCCTCACGGTGCCGTTGCTGCCACCGCAGAACAGCAGCTCCTCAGCCAGGCACAGGCAGGTCCCCATTGACACCTACAACCAGGGATGGTGACACCCGGCCCGTGGCCTTCACCCCAGGAGGTTCTCGGGGGGGTTCCTCACCTGCAGGTGGAGCTGGGTCTGCAGCACCCTCCTGCTGCTGAAGCTGCAGAGCAGCCCCGAGGAGGAGATGCAGAAGGTGCTGCCCAAGGTGGGGCCGTGGCCACAGGCGACGCCGCAGAAGGTGTTGTCATGGAGGTCCCCCAGGACCCCCGAGCGTCCCACCAGCGGCACCGTCGTGTTGCCCTGCAATGGGTGGCACCAGTGTCCCCGGAGCAGCCAGGTGATGGGATCATGGAATGGGTTGGGAAGGAGCTGGAGGGCTCCAATGGGTTGCTCCAAGCCATTGGATCAACCAAACCTTCTCCATTCAAGCCATCCCAGTGTCATGGGGAAGAGCTTCCTCCCCATATCCCATCCACCTCTTCCATCATCTCCTCACCCCATCCCTCCATCCCGTGTCCAAAGCCCCCTCCAGGTCTCCTGGAGCCCCTTTAGATTGGATTAGACCAGACCCACTCTTGATCCCTGGGGAACACCAGCTCCAGGCTTCCAACTGGATGCT
>NW_009929890.1:0-1466 GCF_000696875.1 Nestor notabilis | reverse complement strand
CAGGACCAGGGAGTGTGGGGGAACATGGGGATGGCACAGGGATAGCACAGGGATGTGGGATGGGGATGGCACAGGGATGTGGGATGGGACATAGGGATGTGGGATGGGGACACAGGGATGGCTTGGGGACAAGGGGTTGGTACAGGAGCAAGGGGATGGGATAGGGATGAGGACATGGGATGGGGACATGGAGATAGCACAGGGACACAGGGATGGGATAGGGATGAGGATATGGGATGGAGACATGGATATGGGATGGGGACATGGAGATAGCACAGGGACACAGGGATGGGATAGGGCTGAGGACATGGAATGCGGACATGGATATGGGATGGGGACATGGAGATAGCACAGGGACACAGGGATGGGATAGGGCTGAGGACATGGAATGCGGACATGGATATGGGATGGGGACATGGAGACAGCACAGGGACACAGGGATGGGATAGGGATGAGGATATGGGGATGGAAACATGGATGTGGGATGGGGACATGGGATACAACCATGGCCTGGGGACAGGTTGGTACAGGGACACAGGGATGAGGACATGGGATGGGGACATGGGATGCAGGCAGACATGGAGATATGGACTCACGGCTTTCTCATGGAATTGGGGATGAAACCTTCCCATTCCTCAGTTCTTCACCCAGACCCAGCCGGGATCGAGCAGCGTCCACCCTCAGCTGAGCTCGATCCCTATGGAAAGGCGCTGGCAAAGAGCATCTCCTCACCTTCAGCTCCCTCGAGGGCTCCAGGAACCAGAACTTGACGTGGCGCTGCCCCACGGTGACAAAGTAGTTGTCCTCGGAGAAGGCCACGGCCACCACTTTGCAGGACACCTTATTGGAGGCCACCAGAGAACCTTTCTGCTCAGGAAGGAGACATGGTTGGCTCCTACCCCGTGAAGTGTGAAGAGCCCAAGGAGCTGCTTGAAGCCATCTCCGTGGGGTTGGAACCCACCTTCCAGTCCCATACGTTGACCACCATGTCCTGGGGGGAGCCTATGGACACCAGGAGCTTGGAGCTGGGCGAGAAGGTGACACAAGCCACGCTGTGCTTGTGGCCGTGGAGGGCTGAGAGCTGGCTCCGTTGCTCCACGTCCCACACGCGCACGGCCGGGTGGTGCCCGCTCTGCGGTGGGAAGCGCTGGCTTGTGGTGGGAGCTTCCCCCTTCTACCCCATCCAATGGGATGGGGAAGCCTGGGGAAGGTCGGGATGAAGGATTCCGGCTGCTCCATCCCACCAGGATCAGGGGGGAGGTAGCTAGAAGCAAGTGGTGCCCACCTCGCCGGTGACCAGGAGCTTCCCATCGGGAGAGAAGGCCAAAGAGCTCAGGGGTTTCCTGGGAAACAGTGGGAATTCTGGAACCACTGAGCTTGTTCCGGAGGGAAAAGGCAGGTTGTGATGGGAGAGGGTGAATGGGGGTGTTGGGGGGTTCAGGAGGTGTTTGGGGGTACCTGGAGGT
>NW_009929889.1:0-6559 GCF_000696875.1 Nestor notabilis | reverse complement strand
CTATTCTATGATTCTATGATTCTATGTCTGGGATTTCAGTATTCATAATATAATTCATAATTCAATATTTTTAGGCTAAATTCTATAAAAGACATAATGAAAATAATGATCCATTTAAATAGCAAAAATATGTTAGTGCATTAATATGTAATCAAATATAAGTGCATTACTATGGAATCAAATTGAAAAATAAATTCTTTACAGCTTGAAGAAAAATAAATTGTAGAGAATCTTTCATTAAATAATTAAGTTTAGCTTAGTGCCATTTCATTCAGCACCTTTGAGGAAAGGAAGGAATGGAAGAAAGATGAGCAACATTTCTAGGAAAATTTTTTTCCTTATAATCCTACATTAAAAAAACATATTTAGGCAGAGATCACACCTGGTCAAACGTTAATTCTGGCAAGTTAAACAGTAAGAAAGATATGAGTGACCAAGAAAGGTTCTTCAGAGTAAAGACAGGTCTTTAACCTAAGTTATAGTTTATATTATAAGCTTCAATTGTAATCGTAACATTAAGTATAATAAAAAAGTCCCTTAAAGAATCCAAAATTCTCTTATTCGTGTACTTTACAAAGATACCAATTTAATGTGAGCTTAGAACAAAGATCACACTGAGTGGCAAGTATTATTTTGCTCTTCAAATACGCTGTCAGAGTTCATATAGCCTGGATTTATGAACTTATATTTTTTACGTGGCCCTTTTTTTTTATTATTATTATGGCTATTTTTGCTTCCTATCTGCCTTTATTTAGATTTCCATTCTGAGATACTTCATGATTGGTTTCTAGCCAATTTTCCTAAAGTACTTACTCTAATAAAAAATGTATTTCTTTCCTTTTTTCCCTTCAGATTATTTCAAAGAAAAAAATCTTTAGCTAAGTCACCTGTGAAAATGTTTAGTTTTCTCCCACCACTAGCCCTTTTTTTTTTAACCATATCTTTTGTCTAACTGTGATGTAATTTTTGGCAGCTTAGCAACAAGACCTTCCCTGCACTTTTATTCACAACACAAATGATCGCAGATAGATACAGTAAAGTAAACGGGCACAGCATTTATTCCCATAGAAAAGTGTATTCCGGAGAATTGGAAAAGATCACTTCACTCTGCTTGTTGCAGTAACAAGTGTAAAGCAACCATGAACTGAGTACAACTTGAGGAAATTTCTTGTCTTGCTTCAACAAATCAAATTATTTAAGAAATAAGGTGTTTAAAGATGAATTGGTTTATTCCAAAATTAGTAGATATCTTGTGTCATATTTTATTTTTATTAGTAGTGTTGGAAAAAATTATCTAAAGGATGTACCTTATTTTTACTGCATATTCTACTATTTAAAGGGGGACAAAAATAATACCCACCAAATTGCCAATAATTAGAAACATGGCACCTAATGATAGTTTCTAGCTAGCCCATTACTGACATAAACATGGTTTTGGAAATGTTGGCTGAACAGCTCTGGAATTCACAGTTCAGCTGCTGTTAGTTGAACTCTTCTGCATGACTGAAGCAGATGGCAACTTCCCTGAGCTAAAAGAAGACAGCATAAAAAGTTCCTCATATATTTGGTCATGCATTGAAAATTCTTCAGTAGATTCTCATAGGCAAACTGTAAAAATGCATTATGTGACAACCTAGGGTGACTGGTTAAAGAAGACAGTGTATCCTAGTTTCAGCTGTAACAGTTATTTTTCTCCTTCTTAGTAGCTGACGTAGTGCTGTGTTTTGGCTTTAGCCTGAGAACAACACTCATAACACACCGATGGTTTTAGTTGTTGCTAAGTAATGTTTACTCTGGCCAAGGACTTTTCAGTCTCATGCTCTTCCAGTGAGGCAGGGCACAGGAAGCTGGGAGGAAGCAGAGACAGGACACTTGACCCAAACTAGCGAAAGGGGTATTCCATACCACAGCACGTCATACCCAGTATATAAACTGGAGGGAGTCACCCAGAAGGTGAAGATTACTGGTCGGGTCAGGCTGGGTATTGTTTAGCAATTGCATTGTGTATCACTTGTGTGAAATTGTTTTTTTTTTTTTTACCTTCTCTTTTTAGTTTTGTATTCTCTCCGCTTGTTATTTCTGTTATCGTTATTGGTGGTGGTGGTAGTAGTGGCTTTGTAGTACACTTTAGTTTCTGGACTGTTCTTATCTCAACCCATGGCGTTTACATTCTTTCAGTTCTACTCCCCATCCTGCCAGGAGCAGGGGGGAGGAAGGTGGGATTAATCAAGTGGCTGCATGGTTCTGAGTTACTGGCTGGGCTTAAACTACAACACAATGCCTACTTTGAATCAAGAGTTTGGTTAAGAATGCAGTATGTATGTATTGGTGACCAGCACCAGTGGAAGGATATTACCTGGTAACTTGCTATACAAGTTGGTTGCCCCTGAAAGTCAGCTTTAACTTGCTGATAGTATTTGTAGTTTGGATAATAGGATCTGAAATATGTATTTGATACTGCTGTCTAATTACAGCTATATTTGTTTACAGCTATATTCTGTATATCCATGCCTATTAAGCAGAGCGCTCCGATAAAACTGATGACTCTGTTTTCATATACTCTTTAACTATCTGCAGCAGGACATTTTAAATGTTATAGAGATTTTTGCCAAAAAGTATGAAGACCAGACATGGAAGTAATAATTTGCTAGTGCTTCTTAGCATTATCTGCTTGGGATACATACAGAATTGGACTTGGACTATTAAGTAAGGAGTTATCAAAGGTAAGGAAACTAAATCACCTAACAAAATTGCACTACTCAAGTTTAAAAAAAAAGGGAGATACTCTATTCACTTTAATGAAGATATTCCTGGGATCACTGGTATGACAAGCTTTTCTTTAAAAGGTCACCTTATGAGGCTGTTTTCTATATTCTTTAATAGCTCTACGAGTGATGCAACACAAGCAGGCAGTTGACCAACCATGGTGACATAAAAGGAAACCCTGCTCACACAGAACTCACACATTGATGTAATATAGTCTTAAAGAAAGGTGGTTTTAATAAAGAATTCTTTTTATACTGGAGGCATTTTTTTAGATTTATATTCTGTAGACTATGATGACAACTCAATAATGACTGTGCCAGACCCCCATATTAATAAGATTTAATATGTCAAAGTTTCCAAGTTTCCAGAAATGTGTTTTTTGAAATATTATGAGTCAAAACTGTTCCTCTGAAGCTGAATGTCATCAACAGGTTGTTTTGTTACAGTCTTTTTTTTTTTTTTTTGAGTTTGAATTTATATAGAGTATTAATAAAAAAAAGGGAGTGGGGAAAAAGAATAAAAATAACAATGCAAGAAAATTAGTTAATTAATCCTTACTTACAACAGATATGTGGTTCTTATGCCATACTCTTACTACAGAAACAGATTACTGTAATATAGTTTTTTTCTAAACCTTTTAAAGTTTGTGTTTTTTGGAGTTAAGAATTGAATGAAATTCATTTTGATTGTGTGTGTATTAAGCTGTAAACATCAGAATTTTTACCTTGAAGTGCTAGCTATGTTAAAAAGTATTGAAGAGCCAGAGTTTTCTAAACTGGTGTTTATATAACCCCACTAAGGTTCTTAAATATTCAGAATTCAGCAATTCATCAATAACTGAATAAATTAAAACTTTTGTTTCTTCCCAAAATCAATATGCTCAACTCTTCTAAAATGTTATGTATATTTTCATGATCATTAAGAAATTATATTTACAATAAAATTATTAAATTAGGGACATAAGTGCAGTTTTTACATGGGTAGTCTTATTTGACGGAGTACATTGAGTCAACTGTCTCATATGCCAATATAGTTTTAATTCTAGACTTATGCTTTTGCCTTGTACTTTTGTGCATTCATTTTCCCCCATTTTATGTCAATGTAGTTTGTATCTCAATTTACAGCTACATAAGGCCAATAACTAATGTATAGCAATTGTGTGTTCACACAAGAACATAGCCTGGGCAATAAACTTATTTTTATTTTTCCATTTCATTATGAAAGACCTTATTTTATGTCCATCATTCCTGTAAGTCTTTCAATACAAAATAAGTAAATATATATGTACATATCTGTATGTGTGTTCATGTGTATATATATGCATATGCGTATTGTGTTTGTGTTTTATATATCTAAAAAATCATCTACAGCTGTACACAGATCAAAACAAAGATATAGAATGCATTTTTATTCTCAAACATTGTAATCTCGAAAATATCTACATCAAAATAGAGATATTTGGTGCATAAATTTGCAAATAGCACATTAGAATGATTTAGAAGAAAAATACCAGAGATGCTTTAGCTGTGCAAGGTGAATTCAGTCAACACCAAATTCTTAGATCTTTCTTTCAGTAAAATCATTTCAGTAAGTAGCCATTTTAAAATTGTTATTCATTTTAAACCAGAGTATTAGCATATCTGCAAAAATGCAGAGAGTTGTTTAGGTGTTTAAGACTCTCCAGCCTCTCACAAATCTTTTATGACTGTGCATTTACCTGAATTTAGTATTAGGGGTAGCATTAGTAGTATCCAGGTGTGAATGTTAAGAGAAAGGTTAGGATGGCTGGCTGCTCTGTGCAGTTGCTATTTTCCTGAGCCTGAAAGGAGTGAGGCAGTTAGGAGAGGGACAGTAGGAAATAGCTGAAATTAAGAGAATGACTCCTTCCTACATACTTAAGTCACTGGGTATGGCTCAGTGGATTTAGTGATTTAGTGCTAGTAATGGGATATCACAGAATTCTGCGTAACTAGACACAGCTTTGATCAGTTGTAACTCAAGTCCCTTATTCAGAACTTACTTGGTAAGAGGAAAGCTATAATTTAGTCTATATACCTTGAGGGAGGGGGGGAGGAAGATAGCATTTCCCTCTACGTATTATTATTTAAACCATGATATGATATATATGTGTGTGTGTGTATATATATTAGCCAAAGAAGCTGGAACAGTCTGAACTGCCAAGTTCGTATCTAGCTGAGTATTCTGCATTTGATGTGAGCATGTGGCAAAAGTGAACTCTCCACCCAGGTCTTCCCACTGCTTCTTTTGTTTAGCCACAGCAAAAGTACATACAATCTCGCAGTACAGCATGTCTAAACATTTCATGTCAGAAGTGTAAAAAATACGAAGGAAACATTATAAAGTGTTTTGCCTTGTATATGTTTTCTTCCGCTGTCATCAAAAAAGCTACATAAACCACATTTCATTCCTATTTCACCTGCAGACAGCAAACATAGTGAATGAAAACAACACGATGATGATTGACAAATCTTCCCTGATGCATTTCACAACTGCTAACCAAGGTCAGTAATAAATTACAATGACTCAGAACATCAGAGAGTTGGCAAGCAAACAGTTTTGCAAACCCTTTCCAGGTATACATTTATAACTTATCTGGGGCTGGCATTACCATATAGTTCGGTGATATTAACCAAATATGTCTCTGATAGATGTATGCATGTGTGTATCTATAGACAACCACATAGGTACATATGTATGAGTGTGTGTGTAAACACGTGCACTCATAATCTTTTCCACTTCAGTGAGTAACAGTCCTCAAAGAAAGAAATCTGACATGCACTCAGCTACATGGGTTAAATTTTCTGAGGAAAAATTAAGAGAGATTTGATTAAGAAAATGGGGGGTGGGGGGAGAGGAGGAGGAGGAAGAAAAGAGGAGAGTGGAGGAAGGAAAAAGTGTTTCTTTTATATTCAGCTTTTTTTAAAAATAAATGTACTGAGCAAAATTAGAAAAAAGTAACTTTTAAGGATTTAATTGTCATTTTCTGAAAAATAATGGAACATTGGAAATAATTCTAAAGTGTTTCTACTTAGTTTAACCTGTGTAAAAACTTGTAAAAGCAAAACCAAAACAAAAAGCAAAAACATAAAAACAAAAACAAAAAGGAAGAGTCTATCTCTTAAAAAATTAATGAAGAAACTATGGACATTAACTTTCAAATATTTTAATCAATTTTTATAATCCTATGTGATCAAAATTCCATTTTACTGCCTACTACTTCTACCCCTCTCTGTATTCAGTGATATGGATCTGTAATCAGAGTTACATAGAAAGAGTATTGGTGTTATTTGTCCTCTATATTCTGACAGACTGTTTCCAATCTCAAGTTAATCATTTTGCCGGATTTCTTTCAGTTTTGTTCAGGAGGTAACATCAATTCTCTGTGATTGTAAACTAAATTCAATTTAGCTTCTCTATTACCTACTCTATAGTTGTCAATGAAAAATTGTTCATTATCATTTAAAATCTTTCGAAAGGGAAAGTGATATTCATTTGTGACATTAAGGCTAGAGATAAAATGAACTATTTTAAGGCTGTGACCATCATAAAACTTGCAAGATACCTTGAGGGTTTTAGATAGAAAATAGAAATGGTATTGGGAATTTTCTATTGGTGATGAACTTCTCAAAAATTAAGACAGGATGTCCTGAGATGTTTTCAGATAGGTTGAACTAGTTCTTGTATCTCTCAAGTACATGAATCTCCAGGCAACAATGGGGGCAATGAAGTACCATCCATAGTAGGAGAATCATAGAATCATAGAATAGTTAGG
>NW_009929888.1:115432-125195 GCF_000696875.1 Nestor notabilis | reverse complement strand
TAAACCTGCAGTTCTCAGCTCACGTCCTAAATGTGCATGAAGGAATTAAAGTGCGCGAGTGAATAACAGCATTAGTTTCAATTAATTTTTATCCTGGCAACAATAAACTTTAGAAACAAAGCGCTTTTACATCTTTAATTAGTCTTGCTTCCCATCTGTAGTCTTTTAAGTGCCTGCTCCTTGATTTAACTTTGTCCCTCCTTCCGAGCCGCCTTCTTTTTCATTCGTCTCCCTTTTTTCTCTTTGCCCCTTCCAGCCTGCTGCTGGTTTCTACCCTGCAACCTTTCACCTCCCTTGTCCCTATATGTCTGCTCTGCACGGTTTATTCCTACTGTATTTTCCCAACATCCAACAGCAGTATTGGTTACCATGGCCCCGAGCTATGTGCAGAGGTGGGAAAGCTTCATCCGCCCAAAAGTTCTTAGACTTTTGAAGTCTTTCTTTTAGTAGGATCTGAAATGTATCATCTAGAGTGTGTATTAAATGAACAGTATTCCTGAAGGCTTTAGAGCAAGAAAGGCAACACCCTGGAAAATTCTGCAGTCTTTCAGCATTCTCTGCCCTAGGGTTATAGCCCTGGGCACGGAGCTGAATGGAGCTCTTACAACTGCCTTCTGTTTACCTTTTATGGTTAAAATAACAGCTTAGCAAAGAAGCAACTTCATGGAGAAACGATTCAGTGAAATCATCTCAAGCTGTAGCAGCATAGCTAGTTTAATCACCCCTAGAGAGCTGAACAACTGTGAGCACAATGGGACACAAAATCATTTTGTGTGTAAATGAGCATGGCATTGTGATTATTTCACTTTGCATGGGCAAATAGTTTTTACAAGCAGTACTTATGCACTTAGCTTAGAAAGGCAGAAAAAGATAAGCTGGCTCTGAAAGATCTTGGTGTGTAATGTTGGAAAAACTAAATATTCACATAATTTGGGAATCAGGCTCTATTGATTTTGCCTTCAGCAGGTTTCTGTGTTACTTATTAGAGCAGGGTTATTGCCTGTGCCACTAGTTGGGATGCTATATCCTGTTGTAGGCGACTAAAGAGCAAGGATTATTTTACATGGTTTAATAAATGAAGTTTGTTAGTGTTTCTGCAATATTTACCCTTAAGGTTTTAATTTTCACATCAGTATTAGAAAATATGTGCATAAAGACTTTTGCTGGATAAATACATTTAGGATTTTGCTTTGTGCATAAAGTAAGTACATTACTCTGTGTGATGAATTTTAGCTGCATTTCACGTTCAGAAGAGGAAGGAGTCATTAGAAATAGGGTTACGATACCTTAAGAAATAGTGAGTATTTATTTTTTTTGGAGCAATAAGAGTGTTTTCAGTGCCCTTCATGTGGTGCTTAGCAATTATGCCCCCTGATAATTTGCTCATACAAAAATGATTGAATTCCACAACTTTAATAAAAACTTAGGATTCATTTTTTTTAAAATGAATCCTCTCCAACCAGGGGAAAAGCCTGTGCTTTAATTCCCCTTCTCCTCTCTTCCCCCAGAAAGCCAGTGGCACCCTCAGTAAGTACGAAAAGCCATAAAAGTTTGAGAACTATTTTAGTTTTCCAGTGATTTTCTATAATTAAGTGGTTTTTCAACACATGCTCTAGCTGAGAGATGCCAAAAGCAGAGGATTGTTCAAAAGGTCCCTCCAGTGAATAGTATAAATTAAATATCTACTGTGTGAGTATGGCCTCACTGAGAATCTCAGACTCTCTACAGATCAAGGAGTTTACTGGTATACTAACATTAAACACAATCCTAAGATAGCAGCAGTGTTTAAATATGCACAAATAGATTCAGATCACTTGATCTTTAGCTATCTGTGCATATTTTAAAATTGAAGTCTGGATTTCAAGACAAATGGTTAAATGTAAGACACGTTTACAGAGGACTGGAAGTTCTTTGATTTCATTTGGAAATTGTAACAAGGGGTGCAGATAAGCCCTAATTAGGCAGTTGTTTTGTGAAAGGGCGTGAGATATATTTCTAAGGCAGCTCTGTACCATGCAAGATCTGCACCTTTATCATTAGCGATAATGGTTGGGGTCTGAACAAAGACAGGGTTGACATTCAGCCTGGGTCTTCTGACCCTTTCATTTAAGTGAAGGAGTAGAGAGTGAACATGAGTTTGCAGGGCTCTTTGGTAAGGAAAAAAAAAAAAACCCAACCAAAAACCTTTGTCTGTGTTGGCAGACAGATGAGGCATCCACAGATTAGTCAGCACGTCGCTAAAATACTATAGGTACTTACATACTAAGTTGTTTTTAAAAGTTAGTACTGTTATTTATGCTATATGACATATTGAAGATTGCCCACAACAGGCTCTTGTGGGAAACAAGAAAGCAACATCTTCAGTCATGAAAGGATTCAATCACTTTCCTTGAAGGTGGTGCTGTAGTAAAAATGTTAATGCCCAATTTCACATCGGCTGACACAGAAGTCCTAAGACAGAGTTGGTATTTGCTTCGTGTTCAGTGCAGATGTCCGTCCAGCCTCTGAAGAGGAAAGGATGTGGATTCATAATGGGGTGATGTATTTCTGTGCTGTAGATGCAGGAAATTCTTAGGAGCTAACCAAGATGAAGTACAGTAAATGGAGATGTTGCAGTGACTTTGTGAAGCTGTCCAGATGTATTAACATTTTTCAATCCCTTTCTATACAGCTCTAATTTTTATTTCTCTCTCTTTTTTTTTTTTTTTTAAACAAAGAATGTTGGTAATTGTATGTTCATTGAGCGGCGTAGGCAGGCATCTTGTGCAAAATACTGCTAAGAGAAAGGCGAGACCAGCTTTAGATTTCTAAGAAAGATTGTCAAAGTAATGGGGGAGAAATGCGAATTCACTTTGCCATGCTGCATGTAAAGTGTTTGTCAGATGTAAGGAAGAGCCTGGGTGCTTGGTAGCATGCTTGCAGAACAAAATACCAAGAAAATTTGATTATATTCAGAAATGTCTTTAACTGTAATGTTTTGCATATGTTGCTTTACCCATAAGGGGGAGAATGGATGGGCATTTTCTTAAACTTTTATAAAAGGTTTTCTTTCCGTTTGACATGTATGCCGTCTGTACTGATTTAACTGAAATCAGCTTTGAGATACACGTTTCATGCAGAATAAGATGTGCTTTTCTTCCAGAAGAAAATTGAGGAATTTTCTTTTGGTATGGTTGTCCTGTTCATTTTTAAGACATTTCAGTTTTTTGGGGGTTTTTGTCTTTGTATGTCAGCTGAAGATTTTTGGACTCAATTCAGAAATTTCACTAATTTTCAAGTATTTTCAGGGCAGTAAACATTAGGTGGATTGTTGAATTTGTAATTTCACACGCGAGATTGTACAGTGCTTTCTCACACGTCTTGCCATGGAAGCATGTATCAGTTTATTTACCTTCCTGTTTTCACTGCTTCCAGGTATTAATTGCTTTCGGTTTGAAAGCTTATTACTTATTTATGTCTGATATTAAGGCTTAACTGAAAATCATCCATTTATTTCACAATTATTGAAAATAAACCAGAAAATTGATCTTAGTTTGATGTGAAATTTACTACATGTATAAACTAAATGCCTTAGGTACTGAGGAAGTCACTAATTTAGAGGTGTCTTGTTACTGAGACAAACTTGCAAAAACCCCTGAATCCTGATTCACAAATTGGTTATTCCTATGTCAGGGGATATTTCACATCTAACACATAAGCCCGCGACCTTTAATTAGAATTTTGCAGTTTGTTTTATGCCCCTTGAGGCTGACACCTTGAAAATTTTTTTTCTTGATTTCTTATTGCTAATAAGCATCTTTCTCTTCCCCTCTGGTACTTTGAAGAAAATGATGCAAATACACTTAATTACAGTGGTGGCAATAATTTGTTAACTGAATATGTGATCAGGCAGATGCAAAAATGATCTGATTAGATCTGTGATCACACTGGAAAGAAAGGTAACACACTGGTAGATTTAAGAGAAACTGTTCTTTTTTGCCTTCCTTTTGCAGGAGGGAAGAAGCATGTCCCGTTTGTCTCTAACACGGTCCCCGGTTTCTCCTCTGGCTGCTCAAGGAATTCCTCTCCCAGCGCAACTCACCAAGTCGAACGCTCCTGTGCACATCGATGTAGGAGGACACATGTACACCAGCAGCCTGGCTACCTTGACAAAGTACCCAGATTCCAGGTAAGACCTTGCTATTTTCAGGCTCGTTGCCCATTTCTGTTCTTTGCATGGAGAGAGGCATGTACCTGTGAGGAATATTTCAATGCAAAATACGATTTATTATATATTCACCACTTATGAATAATTCAGTTTCTGATTTATACAGTAACTTCAGTGGGGTTCTACAGAAAAAAAAAAAAAAAAAGCCTGTAAAATTTATGTATTATTTAGAGAGTCTATTCATTTTCTCTCTTAACATCTTCTGTACTCTGCCAATGTGTTTGAAACACCTGTTGTCATGCTACTCTAGATTATTTCCAACTGAACCAAGAAACGTCTTTCTTTCAGATTTAGGGGGAGAAAGAAAATCCTCTTTTCCTTCTTTAAGAAAACTGCATGGCTTTGTTATACTGGGACTCATGGATGTTTCTTTTGGCCAGCCAAAATCCTAACCCCAGTGGCAGCTGTTTGCGTCAGTGTCAGTGGTCATTTCCTTTGGGTAGTGGCCACCTTGCTGACCTGCTCTGTCTGCTCTAAGCTGCAGAATGGATCGAATCTTTGTATACTTAAAGGTAGCTGATTTGTACGGGACAGGTTGGTGACATATCTGGCAAGATTTATTTAGATCTGGCCAGCATTATCTCAGATTAGACTCCATATATGCCCAATTATGAATAGATGTGGCATGAGAGTACATTTGTGTGTGCTCCCAGACCTGCGGGGTGCGCAAAGGATGGGGCATCCTGGACAGCATCAGCTCTGTGCCGATAGTGTGGAAGGAACTGCTCTGTTAAGGGCTAAAGCACATTCATTGGAGCAGTATATTAAGACCTACCTGATTTTGATTTACAGTTACGATCACTAAACCAGTTCAGCTCTTCATCATTCAGACTGCTTATTTTTCAGAAAGGGAAGTGCCTCGTACGTAGCCAAGAGAAGGTGTGGATGTGCGGTGTCAGGGTGCCCAGCAGACTGGTTAAAGGAGACACTCTTGACTCCAAACTGAACCAGAGCCCAGGTCAGCAGGTTTTGTTGCCAGAGGTTTTGCTGCCTGCATGGCCAGTGTTTTGTAAGGAACAGGTTTGCATTGGTTTTTGGGATTGGGTTGGTTTTTTTTTGTATGACAGCCAGTGTAAAGCTCTAGTTTCATTTGAAGATTTTTCCTTCAAAAGAACGAGATATTTTTGCACAGATTTGGCAGGTTCCCAAGCAATAAATGACATTTATTGGACACACCTTGAAATGCCTCTAATGTCATAAAGCATATGGCTGTGATTTCATTCCAAGGAACGGGAGTTGCTGAAATTCTCTATGAAAAAGAAGCAATTACTGAAATACCTATAGTTTATTGTCAGGCCAAACAATAGGATTTTTCTGGACAATGCATGTTTAATGATGTCTGTGTAGTACTACTTTAATCATAGAGAAGAAATCTGTTCAGTGGGGAGAGATTTATAGCAGAGCAGCAGACAAATGCTTCATAGTAAAAAATACAGGGAAGATTCAGTAGCTGTAATAGAGTAGCGCGTCTATTTCCACATTTTAAAATATCACTGCTGACACTATTTTTAAAATATGCCCTATATCAGACTTACTTAATGAAAACTTCAGTCATGGAAGCTTTTGGAGAATATACGTAAGTTCACAGATTTTATTTAAAGAGTATAGAGTACTGATCTAAAACCTCCCGTTTGATAGTAACAAAAGAGTGTTTCTCCAGATTTTGTATTATGTTTAAACTGAAAGTTCTGCTGCATACTGTCTTTCATTCGTGTTGCTGTGTTATCTCATAAGGGTTGAATGCTTTTTCAGCTGCTCAGACTTCAGTTTTTGCTGGAGTAAAAGCTTACAGGATAAAATCTTTAGATGACATTTTTATAGCAAAAAATGACTGTTCACCAGCATCCCAAGTAGGAATATTGCTAGATCTATTATGAAGTTATTATGAAGGGTGCACCTTAATCTATCCTTCCCTCCTCCCAGTTTATTTATTTGAAATCTGTTTCTCTGCAGTGCTGTGTAGTAGACTTGGTTGGTTACCCCCTACTAAGTGTGGCCTGCGCTCATTCCTGGTTAAGGCAAAGTACTTGCCGTTATTTCAGTGGGGATGGCTGGAGCTGCTGGTGGTGCTTTACTGCTCTGGTGCGTATCTTCCATAAGGCACAGACTTGTCTTTGCAGTGATCTTGCTGGGAGAGGAATTCCAGGTCTTTACAGGTGCAGGAGGAAGGAGATAGCTTTTCTGAGCAAGACATCTGGAAATAATGCCCAAGCACTGTTAGCTTGTGGTCGGTGATAACAAGCATGACCATACTCATCCGCACGCATAGCTTTCTGGATTACTTTGGATAGCATGTTAAACTCTTGGTTTAAGTGTGAGTTTAAAACTCCAAATCTAAGATATTACATTCGTACATTGTATTTCAGCAAAAGATGTAAGCTAGTATGCTGAAATGCTTTGCTAAATTTTAGCCCCAGTCATATAAAATAGTTTGTACTCACTTGAAAGCTGTGGAAATATGCTTCCTGTTTATTTCTGTTACAATGTCTTATTTCTTTATCAGTGCTCCAAAATCCTGAGCAGACTTTTAGCTTGTAGTATACACTGTACATGAATGTTTAAGGACACATACACATTGTGAATATGTGTATAAATACAGTCAGGGTGTGCATACACAGAGACAGCACATACTAATGGAAGACAGAAGAGAATAAACCATCAAATCATGTTTATACTCCATAGTATTTTGAGGAGGTCCAGTCCTTTGAGGTCCTGAACAAACTGAGTTCACTTTGACTTTGGAGGGAGGGAAGAGCTCCCAGCACCTTGCCAGATCAGATCCAGCCGGAGCAAATATACGTATGACCAGTTCCTGCCTATACCTGCTCTCCAGTCACCCCTCTGGTATGATATAAATTACACCTGACAGCAGGCAGCGTGGTACATTTCTTATTGTAATTTGTTAGGATTGACTGTGCTTAGCCCACTCGGCTGGCTCTGCCTGGCTGTTCCCAAGTTAGGTGATTGGCTCTAATTTGGAGAGAGAAAGGACCTGATTCTGGAAGTCTTACTCACGTGAATGAATGGCTAGTGATGGGAAGTTGGAGGCCAGTTCTTGCATTTCAGTAATCCCAGAGTTGTTTCAGAGCAATTTTGACAGTCTTTGATGTAGTTTGTTTTAGTGCAGCTGCTGAGAGAAAAGTGTTTGTCCATTGATTAAATTTGTGTAAGTAAAGGGTGCAGATTAGGCGTTAACAGGGGCAGATGCCCTCTTTCCAGTAAATTTTTAAGGCTACATAAGTTCTCTCATCTAAGAAGGAGGAAACTTGGGCAGTGCACAGCTGATGTGACTAAGAAGAGGGTTAGACAGCCACTGCCAAAGATGGTTTCTAAACCACTCATGCTCACCTTATGTGCTACTCTTGCACACCTCATCAGATGGCTTTTTGAATGAAACACCATACAAGAAAGAGGGTGAAAGGCAAAGAAAATGAAAAACATAGAAGAAATTATGATCAACAACAGCATTATGATGGTGGTCACAGAAATTACTTCAGAAACAATATTATTAATCTCTCATTAGCTACTTTAAGCTGCTTTTTGTGCATACCCAAAATTGCCATTGAAGTTAACAAGCGTTGAAGACTCATGAAGGCTGATGTTGCCTTACCTGAATCTGAGGCTCAGTTCCAATAGTTTATTGACATAGCAAGTTTTCCCATCAAAAGTCCTGATTCTGGTAGCTGTGAGTTACAGGTGCAAAAAAAAACCACTGTTGAATTTCGTCTTGTGACTCTTATCAGCAGCATCTTATTTCTGAAGTAACTGAATAAGTAGACAAATTTTTCATCTTTGAGAGCATTTCCTCTAGAAATTCCATTCATGTTTTCACCCAGAGGACCTGTACAGTATCCCCTTCACACATTGACACTTGAATATGGATTTATATGACAGATTGTAAAGGCTGCAAAAGCTCGAGCATGTCTATAAAGCAAGTTTCAAAGTGTATTTATCCCAGGGAGTGAGACAATTCTTACATTTAAAAAACAAACCCACACCAAAAGCCAAGCTCCTAATGTGCAGTCAGGAATACCCAAAGACATTGCCACATCCTCCAGTCTCACTCCCACTGAACTCAGTGGCAAACTTGCGGTTTACCACAGCAAGCCCCAGCTTCTCAATTTCACTGGAAATTTTGATACCACTTTGAATTTCTGTTAGAAAGTAGAAGAAGATTTTTCATCAGAAGCCTGTCCTTTTTGCAGCCTTTAATAGCATTTTTAACTCAGAGAATTGCTGTGAGCTCTTTGTCAGTTCTTCTGGTATAAAAGGTAAATGTATTTACCTTACATTCTTGGTTAATTAGTATTTTTGCATAACCCTCTACTAAAGAAAGATAAGTATGTTCTTTTGTTCAAAATGTATTTATAAAAACTCCTGCTTTTTACGGCATTACTTCTGACAAAAGCAAGCAGAAATAAGACATAGTAGAATTTTCCAGGCATACCCTTGCCTCTGAACCTGTGGACTTTTTGGTCATTCACAAAGGAGTCCCCTAAAGCACGTCTTCTCCTCTGAGTGTTTCTTGTCGAACTGTCATTCTTGTGTAGACCCACGCTCAGATAAGCTTTCCTGCCAAGCATGATGTTGTGATTCCAGCTGCTCTGTAGGAATCTGTGGGTTTTAACTCCACTGCTTTTTCCTTGAGTTTCTCCATCTTTCTGGTTGCTGGAGCTCAGCACTGACACCTGAGACCTTCTGCTTCTCTCCATTATTCTGCAGCCACACTGGGCTGCACTGAGGAGAATGCTCTTTTGCAAGTTTTAGGGCTCCTCTGTCGTGCTTGACAGAACATAATTTCTGACCCTGTATAGCCATGTACAGTGGTACAGCTCAAACACATTTGCTACAAAGATCTACAGGACAGATTTCACACATCATCGTTTACACTAAGGGCTCCGTACCAGCTCCTGCTCTGCACTTGTTGGGAGGGAGCAGGGAAATTCTTAATTTGGATATATTTAGGACATATAATTCTTCAGACTTAGCATACCTGAGAACACCTCACATTTGTTGCTCATGTAGGATCAATCCAGTGTCACTCATTGTTGGAGTTGTATTTGTTAATTTCCCATCAAATTTGTATATTATTGATGTTATTGCCTGAAAACAATGTCCAGTTAGCAAATTCTGTCACTTGCCCCATGCTGGCAGTCAGGGTGTCAGTCAGTCCTGAAAAAGGCCTGGACTCCAGATGGTTTAAGTGAAGAGCAGATTTGTTCATAACCAGAGATTGCTGGTGGCTGTGAAAGCATGGTGAGTTCAAGGGCAGGATCCTGGTCTGGAGCGGAAGCGGTGTCAGCTCTCACGGGCCAGCTCAGCCTTCTGCCAGCCCAGTGCCACAGCAGTCCTGCAACGCTGCAGATTAATATCATTCATCTTGACTTAGGTGTCTCCCAAACCTCTCCATGCCACTGCCATTCCATGCTGCTCACCCACAAGCGTCGGTATAATGTCTTGTTCCTCTTGAGTCCCTCTCTCATCCCTGTACACCTTCTAAATGACTGGTCTAAACACAGTGTAGGACATAGGCAAGCGTGCTGCCATGGCACTTTT